>NC_141761.1:28078525-28382414 GCF_982258835.1 Parasteatoda tepidariorum
AATCGAGGTATATATGTAGCTAATAAATTAACTGTCGAGCAACAGGGATGCTCAACTTTGAAAGGAGTATGAGAACAAATGAAATTTACGACAAGAAATTTTTGTTTAATTAATGGTATTATTGTTTCATAATGATAAGGTCTGTAACGAAATCGAAGAATAACTTGTTTTGCCTTCATGTTGAAGCGCGAAGCTGCTAGCATTGGAACGAGAATCAGTATTTGCGAATCATTTAGGTTTAAAAAAAATGAAGAGATACATTAATTATAATTTTTTGTACCAAAAATGAATAAATGTATTTCACAATATAGTCAAAGTTGCAGAAATAAGAATTTTACATGAGTAGTACACCTCGGGCTCAATATGGATAGAAGGTAATTGTGTTTGTAGGAAGGCCTACGAACCATCTTTGGCGCCTCGTTGGCCAGTTGTGCTATCCTCGATAACAACAACTGGAGAAAAAGATATAATTTTGAAATATGTAAGATCTTTAATAGTGATCTTTAATAAGTAAGATCTTTAATACGATATCATTAAAACTATTAAACTAAGTAGAATGAGATGGGCTGGGCATGTAGTGAGGATGAGCCCAGAACGAACAGCATTAAGAGTCTTTAATGCAACCCCCTCCAATAAAAGGCTAAGAGGAAGGCCGAAAAAGAGATGGAAACACTGTGTGGATGATGATTTTGCCATCCTGAAAGTAAAGAACTGGAAATCAATTGCTTGGAGAACGCAGAGTGGGAAACGCTTCCGAGGAAGGCGCAGGCTGACAAAGGGCTGTCGTGCCAATGCTGCTGAATTGTGTTTGTATTAAAAAACGTGTCCTCATCATTTCAGCACGTTATGAATAAGACATTATTCAAATTTATGGAATTTCATAGAAATTCTCTTCCTGTTGAAACTTTTAATATATATATATATATATATATATATATATATATATATATTGTGTTGTGCCGGCCAGGTGGCCGAGTGGTTAGTGTGCCTGACTGCGAAGCCAGTGGCTGCGGGTTCGAATCCCGCTCTGGGCATAGATATTTCTCTCTCTTTGTGTTGTCTTCTGATGTGTGAATGTATGAATGTGGCCCTTCCTATGAACGGGTATTTGTGGCAGTGTGGCGTGGGTTGCTGGATGTTGTTCACTTCCGTGACTTTGGTTCACAGGTGCCCACTGGGTAACGATAAATCAGCAACAGTTCCGGCATCCTCCAAGGCGAAGAACGAAAGTTCAGTGCCTGCCGTTGTTAAAAAAAAAGTTGTGTTGTGCGAACATTAATTGGTTTCAGTATTTATATATTTTAAGCGTTAAATTGGAGGAAAATAATATTAGTAGTATTTGTAGAGCTTACATATTTGTGTTTTAAAGTTCATGTTTAGTAGATGCGTTTGTTTTGTGAAATTCGATATTTGATATTCTGGCAAAATCTTTGGTAAGATATTGATAAAATATTGACTCGAAAATTTTTGATCCTGTTCTCAAATCCTGGAGCGGAGTTGTCGAGGTTGTACGCCTTATTAGTTGATCCTATGCGTAGCTATATTATCACACCAAATAACATATGTTGGACATTTCATCTTGTTCAATATATTTATATACATATATTATTTTTTTTATTAAATGCTTCAGTGGTTGATTTTTATGCAATTACCACACTCCAAAATTGGGAGTTCATAACGAGCATACAACACTTTAAAAAGGGCCGGGATATCCTGGTCGGTAGGGTGCTGGGCCCATGTCCGAGAGTTCGTGGGTTCGAACCCCACCGGCCGAAGACTCCCCGTGTAGTAAAGTGACTGATTCACGTTAAATCTGTCGAGTCGCAAAAGTCCTCCATGTTCCCATAACAAATCAAAATCTCTAGGGGTACTGGATTGGAGATCGATCGTTCTCTGATTCAGGTCAAAATTACGATCTGTGGATGAATGTATGAATGGATCCGCCCTATAAACGTGTGTGACGTATGGTGTAGTAGAAGTCGAATTCTTGGCCATAGATGGCACCACTGGAGAACAAGAACAATAGCACCCCCTCTGCCTAAAGAGGCATACGTCAGCAACAACACTTTGAAAACTAGTAAACTGTGATGAAACTAAGTTAAACTATCATAAATGTTGGAAGTGCAATAATAATTTAAATGGGCTCTTATAAAATACTGATTTAGTAATATAACACTTTCAACAATTTTCTACCTAATTACTATATATTTTTACATTAAATTTTAATCTGCTTATTTTGTTTCCATTTAGTTAAATACTGTAATAAATTGAAGTAAATTTTTGCCACATTCTAGTGTTCTTAAAAATAGTACTATGATGATTACTTTTCATAATTTAGCATTCGAGACCTCAGCCCTACTAACTAGTTTCGGTATCGTTTTTAGTTTAAGCCTTTGAGGTAATTTGAAAGTATAAATTTATTTATGTGAGTTGCAGTGGGTTTCAAATGCAAAATAAATAAATAAATAATATTTTAGAGAATTACTAAACTAAAATTTTGAGTTATTTTACATTTCTATTTTCTTGGTAAAAGCTACTGAATTTCTAAATGATGACTTGCGCTGCGTTTATGAAAACTCAATTAGAGAAAATGAAAATAGTTAAGAATGCACCATTAGCAGCGTTTTGTTTAGAAATTTCTTTATTATTTTTATCCTCACCAAATTTTTAAATTGGTTAAAAATTTTATTAAGAAAAAGACTCTCCTAAACAGAGAAAAAAATTATTTTAAAATAATCAAAATGTACAATGCACAAAAAAAAAAAAACAGCAACAACTTTTGTCATACCGATTTTATCCGATTTTTATGGAGGAGAACTCAATCTTACCTTCTAAAGGGGGTGAGCTCAAATATGCTAATTAATTACTGTAGAAGACACTTTAAAGTTACGAAATCAGTCACAAAATCGTTTTCTCTTTAAATAAACATACATAATATGTATTCCCCGTTTTCTTAAGGTTTTATCCGCAATATGTGAAATGTGGTTCCACTAGTTTGATCAGAAAAGCGGTTCTTGGACCTCTAAAGGGGACATGAGAACTTGAAATCATAAAATTTTCGAAAAAAAGTTTTTTAGTTAAAAATGTAAAGAAAATTATTCTCAATTACGTTGTGCTCAAATTACGTGGTGCACGTGGTTCTCAAAATTTTTCGATACGAGGATTTTGTACGATTTTATAGCGATTTTTCTAAAAAGTGGGCGTGGCACTTACGACGTTCCGGAAACTGTCTGTTTGTTTAATTGCAGCTATCAAGTACTTTTTATTTACTAATTTTTTTTGTTCAAATTAAGTATTTCTGTCAAATATATTTTAGTAAGTGTATTGTAACAATGTATGGCAACATCACTTAACTTTAACCCTTCTTTTGCTCACATTTTCGCATTTCTATATGTTTATTTTTTGCGATGCTTCGAATTGGTATAAAATATCTTATTTGTTGATTTTTTTTCGTAGTTTTTTTTTTTAATTATATTTTCTTTAATTTTTCGTTTTTGATTTTACGTTAGCTTTATTTGCTGTTTTTTCCTTAGGTTATTTTGTTATTTTGCGTATTTCGCCACATCTCGAGAATTTTTTAAACGAATCGAAAAAATTTAATCAGTCTTATCAAATGTTCTGCATACGATTTTTTTATTAATTGTACTGTTAATTAAATTAATAATATTTAACCACTGTTATTTAATGTGTTGGTATTTTTTTTATTGTGATAGTTATAATTTTTTCCGAAATCTTGAAAAATTATGTAAAGTTTTGTTGATATGGAAGGATGTATAATATTGTTCTTGTGCTTGAAATTTAAAAAAAAAATGAAGATTTTAATTAGAATGCCTCATGATGTAAAAAATCTTCTAAATTTAGCACTTGAAATTAAATGTTTTATTTTAAAATTAATACCTGTTTTTTAAGCACAATATAATGAAAATATAAGTACATGAAAAATCCCTTTTTAAAATACTGTTTTTTCAGTAGTCTCCGAACTATTTTATTAGCAATCAATTAGAAGGCGGGACTGATAATTATTTACCTTATTTAATTTACCACTGCCTAGTTTAAACATAAAAATCACGCAAAAATAGTAAAATATATTGTGGATAAGTTATGTTAAGATTAAAATAAAGCAAAAACAATTGTGTTATATTAAACATGCCCATATTGATGCAACTACTTTGTTATTTTCCCTGATTAATAAATAATCCCAAAATGTCACTTACCTAGTTCTTCCACTAAACACTTCAATTATCTCGAAATAAATCTTTCAGTTTCGCGCATGATTTCGTGGTGTTGGTCAGTACTGATTAATTGATTTTTTTATTCACCCCGTTCGAAGTTCGGGTATTCAACTAGTTATAAAATAAAATAAACAATAACTTAAAAATAAGTATCTAAAGTATCATTTTAGAGACCATGTGTGCATCCATTTAAATTGTAAATTGTTCGAAAATGAATACACTATGTTTTTTTAAGCATGCAATATACTCAATCATGGGTAAATAGGATTTTCAAACTCAAGTATGTTTGTTTCGGAGCTAGTTTTAGTATGTAACATATTTAAAACCGGCACGATTTTGCTGAATCTTATTATATTATAACCGTCGTTGAACAGCTGACCCAATTTTTTGGGTTTATGACTGCTAATGTTCAACTCCTTAGCCTTGTAATTTCGAAACCAATTCAGTAAACAATAGAAATCCTGGATCAAGCATTGGGAGAAATGTGCCTTCGTGATGGACTTTTTGATGGAACTAACCCATATTTCCGTTAGTTCCATCATTTGCGTGGAGAGGAAAACCCCGAAAATCATCCACGATTAGCTTGACGGCAATCGGACTCTAACCCATAATTTGTCTACCACTGAGGACATTTTTACGTCAGTACTGTGGTCGGTGCAAGCCGGGTGCGGAATTCGTATCGACCATCCATCACTGGGATTCGGACCCGATTCACCTCATTTGAAGGTGAAAGCTCTATTCCATGAGCCAGCCATCACGGTTCTTAGCTCAATAATGAAAAACTTCTTTTTAGAGAAATTTCGCTGAATAAACGTAGCTAAAACAAATTTCGATTTTTGGCCTTTGAAACATGGGTGAGAGACGTAAGTAAAATCAAAATTATCGTTTTAATGATATAGTCATAAAAGCTGGAAAAAAGTGAAGACCCTTAATATTAATTATATTTTTTCAGTTCTGAACTATTTAATTCAAAGAAAAAAAAATTCTTTGCATGTAACTATAAGACAAGTTCACGCAGAGCAAAATGTGCATGCAAAAAGTAAAAAAAATTAATTTGAACAATAATTCATTATTTTCAGTTAACTTCAGTTAAGTTAGAGAAATCCTTAGTGGTATGCAGATTTTCCTTCTTAAAAATAATGTATGCAAATTTTAACTTTTAATCTGTTTCGTTCAAATTTTGGTAAAATAAAAATTCTTTTTTCCTTTAAATAATGACCATCAGTACATTGTTGTAAGAAAATTTATTTACCTCTCTCGAGTTTATTTTATGTGCTCATGCAGGAGTTGATGTTGAAAATATAAAAAGAGAGAAAAGAAAGAGTCAAAGTGTGACAATATAAATTTATTATATTATATTAAAGATTAAAAAAAAGCTTACTTTTTTTAAAGTATAGTTGATTATTTTTTAAAGCAATAGTTCACATTATGTTTAGCTTATTGACGAAAGATACGTAGATAAAATTATAATAGTTGTATATTTTACTGATTTAATATTTCTTTTGTTTTTAAAGAAATACCAACAGTTAAGAAAAAAAAAACAATGATAAATAAAAAGCATTCACGGTAATTGGTGAGCGGAGTGAGTAATTAATAAAGCATCCTTGTTGTTCGAAAAAATGCTAATGAGATTGTCCCAAACGATTTTGTTTATTAATTTTCATCATGATCAGCACATTTTACGCTCGAATGGATATCATACATTCTTAAATTTCTTAACTAAACCCTTGAAAGAAAGGCTAACTTAAATCTGCAGTATTTGTATGAGAAAGTACTATGATACAATGATTGAATCACTACACTAAAAGTAAGTAAAGAAACTCATGAAACTTAATATTAAAACACGTAAAATGCTACGCGTTAATGTGCCTGAAAATTGCAACGCTTTTTGTCTTGACGTAAACAATAACTTGCTGCTGTAATAAGCTTAACTACAAGTTAGCTGATGAGCTTATCGTTTTCTTTTATTATTTTTAGTTGGATATATGAAATCCGCGTCGTTATTTATTTATTTTTACTTTCATAAGATGCTTGAATTCTTTTTTTCAAGGATATCGAAAGCTTATAAAGATAAATAAGTTTTCGCCTCTAAAAGTAATTACAAATTGTTCATTTGCATTAATTCATTATTTTTAAATGTGTAATATAAATAAATAAATAACGAATTATTAATTATTAATATAATATATAATAATAATGAATATATAATAATAATGAATATATAATGTAGTTATAAAATGTAATGAATAATGAAATATTGTTAATATATTATAACTCATCACATTAATTTACATTCCAACTGAATTAATGTTTAATTTACTATTAAAAATAATTATGCTGCTAATTCATTATTTTTAACCTGATTTTTATTTTAGATATAACTAATATCTATATTCTAAGCACGCAATATTCATTCGTTTTATCTATTACAAGTTTAAATATGTTTTAGATTTTTTTATACATACTCTATTTATATGCTTATTGATAAACTTTTAATAGCATTATTTCTTTCTTCTTTTTGTGGCAGTGGGCTCAAACCCTACTCACCAACCCTCAAAGATTACTACTCATTTTTAAAGAGTTCGCCTTACAAACCGAAATCGTTGCGCTTGGAACCAAGTTATTTCGTCACTTTGTTCAAACTTGCTCCACAGCCCTTATTGGATAAACCTCATTTTCTCCCAGCTTTATTTTGTTTGTCTCGTGTTTTCTTTTGTCACATTGTGTTCTGATACTGAGGAAGGTTCTATTTCAGAGAACTGAGTCTATGGCATGTCTATTTTTATGCAATTATATTTGATTTATACACTTGTTTTTGTCCGCTCATAAGAAGTACAAAGTATAACCTACCTTTATTTTAATATTTCCTTTTTTTTCGATGAAAATAAGGGATTTATATCGATTCCGATATACCGATTTTTGCTACTAATAAAGCTATGCCTTATTACTTACATTATTTAGCTAGATTTGCATTATTTTGTTCGATAAAGAGAAAAAATTTGGTTTATTCCAAGGCACCAAAATATATTTGTATAAAATTTTAGTTAAATTTTATGGTAAATATGTATTTAAAGTAGCTACTTTTTATTGACTTGAAATGTTGGATTTCTGAAATTGTTTTTTTATTTTCTACATGTAACTATTTATTTCTAATTTAGTTTCCCAAATAATTGCTGCATAAAGAAGACTTAATTTTGTTTATCAAAAAGCAATCAATTTCAAAAATTGTATGATTTAAAATATTAATGCCAAAGACATAAAATCCACGAAATTTATCGCATTCCTCAAACGTAACGTTAAGTCTTATTTCGTAATAACATTCTATTTCGCTGCTAACTTACATTAAAATTCCTAAAATATATGTTGACATTAGAAAAGATTACCTAATTTCCAGAAAGAAAAGAATCAATAATGACTTGGTTTTTGAAATAGTTCACAATTTTCAGTATCTTAGTCATTAAGTGTAATTCATTTAGTATCTTTAAGTAAAAGCACTCAATAATATGACTCAATCAGAAGGAGATTTTAACTCAAAGGTTCCGGAAAGTGAACCTGGATCTTAAAAGTCTTTGAAGTCAAAATCTCGGAAATTACGGAGACAACATATTATGATCATACTAATACTCTATTATTATTAAATATCCCAACTTTAAGAGTCATGTTTATATCTAAATACCAAAGTTATAAAAATAATAATAAAATATGCTTAAAAAAACAACAAAATTAAAATACATAGAGGGTAAAATATTTTTATTCTTTACTACATGCTCAGGTGACAAAAAGATAAAAAATACAATGAAATTTTTCCGAATAAGATAAGTTCTTATTCAACAATTTTAATTCCGTTTCAGTAAATGTTTAAACTAACCATACTCAAATATACGAAAAGGGAAACTGAATAGCTTTTCATCTAATGATTGGATTTTAACGGGTAAAGATGCAATCTTAATGCTACGAAGTTCAGACATAAAATATTCTGATTATTAAAACTTACGATATCTTTAGTAACGAAAACGTACATTCTTTAAATAAACTAAAGCCCCTGTCATATGAGTTTTTTTCACCTATTTCACATCAGATCATCTTGATGCTCTGGAATCTTATTCTGTTCATATGAATGCTGATTCCCTTGAGTTCACTTCTTTCCACATGAGTTCATTTGTTCCTGATTTGCCTCTCTCAACCGCAAAATTTTTCTATTTTTTTTCCATCTTTATTTATTCTTCTGTTTACCTCTCTTCCACCGAGTAACTTTCTAGTTTCGTTTTACACATTAATTTTCCATTCTTCGTTCGTAACTTGACGGCTTTTATTTCAAATCATTTTTATTTTCCTCATTCGCGCCTGGTCTTGAAAATGGGCACCTATTTTTGAGCACTCGAAACACGTCGACTTTTATTACCGTTTTCATTTCTTTTAAGCGACTGAAGTTTTTATATCATTAAGCATATTTTATTGCTTCCACGTGCGCTGTTATGGAAACAGCTTTGCTACAAAATGTTTTTTTTTTTTAAATGGAAGCAGACGTTATCTCAAAAAGATAAATAAAAAAAGTTAAAATACACATTTAATGCTCTTAAAAGTAATAATTTAAGTGCTGAAAGGAATTTATCGACAATTAAATAAATACTATATTTAATTGTCATGGGTATTTTTAAACATAAAATGCTTAGATTTATTCATCCAAATTCTTAATGTTTAAATTCATTAATCTCTAATGTTAAATCTTTTTATTAATAAACATTAATAAGAAATATTATTCTCAGCATCTTTTTTAAATTCTAAATTTTAATCCTCTAACGTTATATGATCTTTCTTTAAATGAAAATATCCCAGTACGCATTAAAAGTCTTTATTTTTAAAACGGTGAGGTTTGGCACCAATGTTTGACGCAAACTAAACGTACATAAATTCTATACTTGATTACTCACATTAAAGACTTAGATCAGTTAAGCCTTAAATTAGTCTAAATATAACGAAAAAAAATGTTTTTTAATTGCAAAAAAATCGCTCGTCTAGGCTTAAGAAAAAGTTTTTATTAAGTTGGTTATTAATCAAACAGATCATTTTATTTACCAATTAAACAGGGTCTATAAATTCAAAGACTGATTTTTTTGCTTTTTAACGTAAATATTATCATTTACTTGGTTATGCTGTATTTTGTTCCTTCACCAGTGACATTAAACTTGTTTATTTTTCGCCATTAACATTTTTTGCTTTAAAATATATTATTCACTGTTTTAGACCCGGGTATTATTTTAACTTAAAGAAATTTATAGCATAAAACCTCATTTTATTTTGGTGAAAAAACCCAACGAATTATCTTTCTAAAAAAGACAAATTTTAATTGCTAACACAACGATAATCCATAATAGTAAATAAGTGTGCAGTTTGATTTTTACGATGCTTCTAATCCGTTTCAGAGTCCTTCAAAAGTAGAATTGAGCTAATTAACAAATATTTGTTTGTTTGAAATGTTAACAAATATTATACTGTAAACAAATCCTACTTTGATAAAACAAAAATCTCCACGATATTCATTTTGTCAAATCTGAAAAATGACCCAAGAACTGAAAGTGCGAACCTATAAGAAGTAAAAATTAAAACTAGTGTTACTTGGGAATATGAGTTTATGTTTATAAAGTGTCTTGATTTGAGCTATTTTAAAGAAAGGCATATTTGGGATTCTACTTTAGAAAGACTGACCAGCTTTTTTTCCTGAAACGACTAGTTTATCTATAAAAAAATTTAAAAATATTGTGCAAAAAAGCTTTCCTAATTGGTCATAAGATGACCTACGCCACACCTCATTTTACGGGGTGTTATTCCCAAGTAAAAACCATTTTCTGGGAGAACTAACCAATTTTTCCGAATAGAATCAGCTCTTTAGTGGGAATAGTTAATGCTCTTGAGCTTTTTTTAATGGTACACCTAATTAAATTTGATAACACAAACTATCTTCAGAATGTGAGAAGGTCTTTTTGCCTTATTTTGTTTTAGAGCAGAGGTTATTAAACAGCGGTCAACAGACCTCTTGATCTTGGGGAAATACTGTTGGCATTATTTGGCTTAATTGCATATGCTAAGAGAATTCATTAAAATGACCAGTAATAAGTTTTTATCGACATTTCTTAAAACTTAGTACCCACGCATTTCTTATGAATAGCCTACAAATGAAAATTATATCTCAAGAATGACTTGGTTGACAATGCAAAGACCACTTATTAAAATAACCAGTGATAAGTGTTCACCGACATTTCTTTAAACGTTGTACCTACGCATACCGTATACGCATAACCCTTATAAAAAAATTATACCTTTAGAATGATTTAGTTGTCAATGCGAAGACCATTCAATAAAATAACCAGAGATACATTTTTATTAACATTTATAATAATAAAATATATGTGAGAATAGTTAGCTAAAAATGACCTGTTTAACTGTGCAAAGACGATTTATTTAATTAATCATTGATACGTTTTTTACCAATAATGTTTTTTCTAATACAGTCAATTCGCTATAACTCGAAGTACGATAACTTGAATATTACTATAACTCGATTTTTTTATGAGGTCCCGACCCTTTTATCTTCAATTTCATGTTAATTATTCTCGATTACTCGAATTTTACTCCCTTTAAGTCGATTTTTTTGGATCTTTTAAAGCAAGAAAAAAACCCTTGGAGCTGATATCTTGCCCCTTTCTTTGCAAAACACACACAATGTCTTTCGCACTCTTCATGGAGAAGCTAAACCTATCCCTCTTGAAGTATGTGAACAGAGGTTAAATGAAACGTTACCAAATTTACTTCAAAGATACAGTGAAAATGATGTTTTCAATATTGATGAAATGGGTTTATTTTTTAAATGTCTTTTAAATTAAGACTATGATGTTTAAGGATGAAAACTGCTCAAGAGGGCAAAGTGTGCAAGGAACGTTTGACTGTCCTAGTTGAACGAAATGCGCCTAGGACAGAGAAATTACTTGTTATCGGTAAATACCGAAATCCCCGATGTTTCAAGAATGTAAAAACGTATCCTTTGGATTGCAAATCTAACAAAAAGTTTTGGATGACATCAGTTTTATTTGAAGACTATGTAAAAAAATTGGATCGGAAATTCTTCGCTAAAAAAAGAAAAGTGATTCTCTAAATGGATAAATGCACAGCGCATAGTGATCTACCTAATTTGAAAGCCGTAAACTTGCAGTTTCTCCCGCCAAACACAACAGCAAAGTTGCAGCCGATGGACCAGGGTATCATAAAGTGCTTCAAACAGTCTTATCGTAAATGGCTTGTCAGAAAAATGATCTTAAATATTGTAAGCATTTAGAAGATTTGTAATTAATAAGCATTAATTAAATAATCCGACAATATTTTGAAAGTCCAAAACCGAAACTAACGGTAAGTCGAACTTCCGATATGTCGAAGTTTTTCGTCAGTCCTATCAGATTCGAGTTATCGCGAATTCACTGTATAAAGCCTTATTGGAAATCAATTCATATATTACGGGCAATATATACAAGAGCGATAATGTGAGTGATATGAATATATGAACAATAAGAATACACAAGAATTAAATTACGTGAACAAAAATTAAAGTGAACTACTATAAAAAGTGCCAGATAAATGGAGACATGAAAGTCCTGCAGAGAATTCATTATGCTTCTAGCATCCCAATATAACTCGAGAATATCGCCATTACTTAGCGATTAATTATCGAGGCTTAAATGATAGTAAGTATTCAACATTCATTTTACCTACTCTGCAGATTTGGCATTCATTTGTTCAAAGGATACCAATGCTGTTTTGATGTTTTTTTTACCAATATTATCAATACCGATATTTACCAATACCATGTATGCCAATAAACCAAATATATACCAATGCTTACCAATATTGCATGGCTGAGAATTGTGAGTTGGAAATTAAATTTTAACAAATGACATAATTGCTTACATCTAGTGATAAATTTTATTTATTATAACGTAGTACTTTTAAGACTATAAGAAAAGTTACTTAAAACTAAGGTGAAATATCTAAAACGGGAAAGAAGATCGGAAAAAAACGTTATTCAAATAAGAGGTTTCAAACTTTGTAACTATAGAAGATTTCGTTTTAGAAAAAAAGTAAATAAAACTGAGAATACAATAGCAAACAATGAGGAAGTTTAATTTATCTTTAAATGTCTAAACTATTTTGAAACGTTTAAATAAGCTGCATTACTAACGTCTCAGAAACCAAATGCTTTTTATGATTTTAATTGATAATATTCTTTTATTACTATTCAAAACATTTGTCAAACTATCTAGAGAAAATAAAGTATAAACGCATTCAAGCATTAATCCCTATCCTTTTTGATTCTTAATTCAATTAATGTGACAAGTAAGGACATTAGCAATGGTAAATAAGCTGTATTTTTACTAAATTAACTAGTCGAAATTTGACAAGAAGGAAAAATGTATTTAATTCTTTAAAAGCATGGATTTCAAATTTATTGTATAAAGATACGTACAATTTAATTGTAAGAGATGACAAGTAGTAATTACATTCTGACATTTAAAAAGCAATTTGTCATTAATAAATGTAATTTAAATTAAAGCAGAAAGGGATTCTTAATTTAAATCAATAATTGAATTATCCTTTGATAAAACGCGGAAAATCGAAAGATGAATATTCTAATAGGAAGTGAACTATACCAATTATTTTTATGATATAAATAAATTGACATTCTTTACAGAATATTAAAACTGAAAAATTAAAAAGAAGTGTTTAAAAAAATGAATTTCGTTTTCATTCCACGTATAAATTAGCCTATACATATAACATTTAATATACAGTACTCACACGTAAATAAGGAATGATTATAGAATATTAATATAGATAAAAGGAAGAAAATTATTAAATGCAAATGATTAAGTAATTGATATTATTATAACCTCAATTCATTATATTGAAACAAATTACAACGAAAAAATGCAAGCCCTTTCCAAAGTCACGCAATTATATTCGCAAAAAGACGCTTTCTGATATTGTAGCAATATTGCCAAAACAAAATACAACAATATAATAGAGTGATGTAAACTATTTTCCATACTATAATCAAGTAAATCGAATGAAGAAAATTGCAATAATTTACTTCGTAATGATGACGATAGTATTAATTGTAATTTTTTTTTCTGGAATTCAGTTTTGCAAAAAGGAATAAAATATAATTTGTTAGACTTAATGATAAAAGAAATGGTTTTTCTAAGAATATTATTTTTTCCAAAAAATATGAAAGAAATGATTTTTCAATAACTACTAATTTTAATCAAATTAAAAGAATAAAGAAAATTTGTAGCAATATTTATTTATCTAAACAAACAGACCTATAAAATGGGCTAATGTACTTCTTGTATGCCTTTTATTTTTAACCCCTGAACGTTTCTCTGAGTAGGAAGGTCATAACTAGCTAAGTAGGTCATTCATAGTAGGAAGGTCATTTGTAGAAAAATGGGAAAATTTTTTTTTTTTTCATTTTTCTACATGTACCCGGTTTTTTTCCGACCAGGTTCCTAAAAGAAATTTTTTTTAAAATTAAATAGTTTTTATGTTTAAAGCTACCGGGCCAATTTGCGATTTAAATAAGATTTCAAGCAATTTTAATCTCAGGATTGCGTAGTAAAAAAAAAAAAAGAAAGAAAAGAAAAAAATCCTTATAGACCTGGTTTTGTTCAACTTTTCCTTACACATTTACATTTCAATTATAATAATTAATTATTTATTGTAAAAATAACTTATTACTTAATATAATTTATTATTTAATATAATCAATAATTGATGTTAAAATATTAACAGTTCATATCAATTGCTTTTTCAATAATAATATCATACTTATTTAAGGAATATACTACCATAAAAAAGCATCTCTAGAAAAAGTCAATATAACATACTGGAAAACATTTAAGAATTTCCAAAATATAGTATAAATAAATATTTACTGCATAAGTCTATTTCTTTTAAATGTAAGGGATTCAAAGCTTCATTAAAATGAAAAGTCATGAAATTTTTAAAGCAAAAACGCGTTTCTAAGGCACATCTTTTATATGTTTTGTTCAGTGTCAAAACAAGACTTTTAAAATAAATGAACTTCCTCTGACCTAAGTCAAACATATGAGATATGTCAAAAACACAAATTGCATTGTGATATGTCCTTTGGCATATTTGTTTTAGACTCGAAATTATTTGTTTTGGCATATAACCGGAAAAAAAACACTAAAGTTTCCAGGAAACATACGTGATTTAAATATTTTTCACCTTTGAAAGATTCCAAAATACGTATTGTTTAATATAAAAGACCTATGTTCGCAAAGACCTATATTAAGGAAGAGACTTCAGTTTGCAAATTTAATCCTATCTATATGAAAGCAAGATATTGTTCCTGATGTATTTCTTAGGGCTGAATCAAAAATAAATGAAATATGTGATACGCCTGTTCATCCACAGCACTATTTACTATTAATAAAGATTTAGTAAAGTAATAGATAGTTAAAAAGAAAATTAAGAATTTATATTCAAGAACTATGTTTCGTTAGCAAAATAATGAAGTGGGTTATTATTTGTCAGATTTTTTCATGTGCAATTGCATATAAAAGTTTAACACAGTTCTGCAATTATTTCGAAACACGCTGAAAAACTTGAGTGATTGATAACATAATTATTTCAGCTATCCATACTAACTCTATGTCTACGCTATCTTCGTTTTTCAACATGGGATCTGTAAATAATCGAAGGAAAAAAAGTCTAATCCAAAAATACTCAAAAGTTAATAAATTAAGCTAGGTGTCTGGTTGGTTGGGTTGGTTCTAATGCCACTTGCCACACGTTCAAGCCTGCTTGGTGAAACCGAGCAAATCTAAGGCAGAGTGTGCGATTCTTGTTTTTCAGTGGCGCCATCTATGGCCAAGAATTCGACTTCTGCCACACCAAACGCCACACCTGTTTATAAGGCTGACCCATTCATACATCCATTCATTCACCTACAAATCATAATTTTGACCTGAATCAGCGAACGATCGATCTCCAATCCAGTATCCCCAGAGGTATTGATTTGTTATGGGAACATGGAGGACTTTGCGACTAGACAGAATTTTAACGTGCATCACTCACCAACTACACGGGAAGTCTTCGGCAGGCGGAGTTCGAACCCACGAACTCTCGGACAAGGGCAGAGCGCCGTACCGACCAGGCTATCCCGGCCTTGAAATCTGTTGTTAAATTCATAAGCTCTCACTAATACATAATTTACTTTATGATTTGTTTTCTTTCATGACTTGTTTTTTTAATGAACTTACATAAGTTTAATGAAAATGAAAAAAGACATAAAAATATTTTTTACGGTGAAAATATATATTTTGTTAGATATAAATAAAATATACAATTATAAAATATTCCATCAATGTTTATTGTTAAAATTTTCAATCTCAAATAAAATTACCCAATCCGAAAATAAATAATTATGGTTTTCGATAACCATGCTCAACGTTTTTAACAGTTTCTTTTTGAAAAACGTAATTCAGCTTATTTTATTATATTTTTAACTTACATGTATGTAACTAAGAACAAATTCAGACTCCACATCAGACTTTTAACTTTCCGATTTGAAACTTAATTTGAAGACTTTTACATTTAAAACAATTAAATTATTTCATTCTTCGCATTTTATTTTTACAAATTATTGGTAGTCCTTCTTTAGTTAGTATTTTCACAGCTGCTGTGAAACTTGATCTAACACAAACTTAATCATTAATACATCTTGCATAGGATTAATCATTTAAGGTGTCTAAGTCGAAAAAAATTGGGAAACGCAGTGCTAGATGATATAGCATATTCATAAATGCTCGTCATTAAGAAGCAGATAATTTTTGTTGTTGTAGTTGTTGTAGTTACTTTACGTCGCACTAGAGCTGCACAATGGGCCATTGACGACGGTCTGGGAAACATCCCTGAAGATGATCCGAAGACAAGCTATCACAATTTTGATCCTCTGCAGAGGGGATGGCACCTCTGCTTCGATTGCCCAACGACCTGCTCGCGAAGTCGCGCACTTTACGGTAGAACAGTTTAACGAGGACCAATACCGCACACCCTCGGTCCCTACGCAGACTGATCACAGTGGTCACCCACCCGCACACTGACAGCAGCCAGTGATGCTTGACTTCGGTGATCTGCTGGGAACCGTGTCTTAACTATCAGTCCACTGCGGGACCAGATAATTTTTGAGTGGGTTACTAAATTCAAATTTTTAACATGTTGAAGTTTTATTAAATATTGAATTGGAGTTGTCAAATTATTTTATAAGTTTTTATTATGATCTGAAACAAAAAAAAATGTGATTACACCCGGGTACTAAACACTATGTGTTACTGCGCAAAAGCGGTTATTTTTGGTTAGCCAAGCGCAAGCAAACAGCCGCCAAAAAATATAGACTTCTGCCAATTTTCATTTTTATTTTTTAAACACATGCAAATAAAACAACATAAAATAAAAATACAGTTGAATTTCCTTGAGCTTGGCTGATGGAAAAGTACCACAAAAAACATAGCTTACATAAAATAAAAACTATTTCCAACTGCTTGAGAGATTTGATTTGAATGGCTGGATTACCCCAACATCGTAAGAAATTCTGTAGCAGCAGTTCTTAAATCACCCACTCAAATTCTAATTGATCAGTCTTGTTCCTGGCTTTTGATTTTTTAATCAAATGGGATAGTTTGGTGATTAATTAATTTTGCCTTTATAAAATATTAAACAGACTATTTATCCAATCTTTCTAATAGCATTAAATATGAATGTTTGCTTTCTAGTTATATTGAGCAGTTTATTTTCCTCTTCGTAATTTTTTTTATCAAACTATTGTTCTAAACTGGATGACTCGGTGAAATATAAACAGTGAAACTAACATTAATCTGTTGACTGCCAGTGATCTTCAAAACTTTATGTTTAAGAACCCAAATTTAAGTTAACCATGTTAACCTTGATTTAAAATAAATGTTTTGCTCACTCCAGCATAATACTATTGAGGCATTTAGCTTTCAAAACCATTCGAAGAGCTTTCGATTCTTGAGGAAATATGCATCTCAATATTCTTTTCCTCGTATTCTTAAAATTCATAAATATGAAGGAATGCGTTTCTTTCGTTGACATGACATAACAATCAGCCAACGCTGTTTTCTCACTACAATCATCTTCATAGAACTTTGAGTTGTAGTACATCTTAGGGAAATGGATGTTTCTACAAACTTCGAAGTTCCAATTCATCAAATAGTCAAATAATATATGCTGACGCAAAATCATAGGAAAATATTTATTCTAAAACTATGGAAAACAGTCAGTAAATATTTATAAAAGATGGCATTGTTTCTTTTTGGGAAAGAAAAATATGTTGAGATTGATGATTAATAGAATACATTTAAAGTAAAATATTGATTAAAGTTTTATGTTATTTATTTATTTTTGCAGTCAAAATGACAATACAGTTTGTAGTAGAAGTGAAAATAAGTTAATAAACAGTTGTTTATATGGTTTATTCTCTTACTCTTTAAAAACGCATAAATAAATGTACTTTTAAAATCTATTTTGTCAATTAGATGCTGCAGGTAACGTCATGCGTGGTTCAACAAATCAGGTTCGACGCACACGAATGATGTCACAGTCAATATCCAATTAAATCTGATTATGCGTATTGGTTCAGCGCGATAATAAGCCAAAGCCCTAAAGCTGAAACGTCAACACGCGATGCACATGCACGTGATTCGACAAAATAATATGATTAGTTGCAAGTATTCAATTATTCGATTTGCTTAATCGCTTAAGCGTTTTTTCTATTTGTAAACTCATGTTAGTGTAATATGCAACTGATGATTGGCTAAAATTTCCAAGAAATGCAAGCCATAGGGTGTTATGCATATGACTAAAATTTCAGATTCACTACGCATCACTGTGAACCAGAAGACCATGATCTTTGGCCAAAAGTCAAAAATCAAATTTTCAACTAAAATATGTGTTGGCAGTTTTAATATAGCCTAAATTAAGTGTTCATAATCATTCAAAACTTTATAATTTACTTTTTGAACCAACGGAAGTACAATGTAATAAAAAATATGTCAATTTTTTTTTGTAAATGTAACTTTAAAATTTTTATTTCAGAAATATATATAGGAATTTCACCTTTTGTTACATTTTTATCAGAGTAATTAGTCTGAAACTATAATACAATTTTTCAATTTGTTGGATTAGCTAATACTGTTGACAAACTTATAGTTTATATCTTATCATTTGACATTTTACAATGTTTGAATGACTTTCGAAACTTAGTTCCAAAAAGTTCCACGAGGTAATTAGCTAAATCTTCTTCTGTTGTCTTCTTTGATGTTTCTTCTTTCGAAAAAACCTGTCCATTTTGCCCATATTGCAAAGGTGGACTAAATATACCGAAAAACAAAAATTATACTTTTTTTTCATGTTTTCGCGTTATTTTGTAATTAATTAGCGTTATTTTGTAATATTACTTCGGAAATATAATTTGCTTTTCACTTTTAATATAAAATTACGAAAATTATTATATTTTCATTGCTGTATTCAATTATTTAAACGTATATTTTTATTTTTATTTTGCTCGCCATATTTCAGACGCCATTTTGTTTTTTTTGGGGTATTTTTAGTGTATTTCAAAATTTTAACCATGAATTCAATTTACCTGCACATAAAATCCCCTAAATAAAAGCCCCCAAATTTTGAAACAAATTTTATCGAATTACAAATTTTAGCACGAAACCTTAGATGCTGGCCCACTGGGCGCATGTGTGAGCCAAGTATCGCTTTCTGAAATTAAAATCATTTAAATAGAGAGCTGTAGTTAAACATTGAAAATAGTCTATCGTTATCTGCGATGGAAGAATATTAGGAGACTCATAACTATCTCTATAGGGTTATATTTCACATAGAATGCTAAAATATTGAATTTTCAAATGATTAAAATTTTCTTTTTCGACAACTGTTTCCCTGATTTTGCTCGAATTTTGCATTTTGTCACTTTAAATTGTCTTCTTCAATGTGATTTAAACGCTTATGTTTAATCACAAGTTTTTATACTATAACTAAATAAATTAATATATAATAATAATCAATGATTGAAATTTTTTTATAACATGGAATATTTTGTAAAAATAAGCATGTTTTACGTTCGTATGTTAAACATTTTTGATTCACTTTAATGTTCTGAAAACGTAATGAAGTATGCAAATGAGATAGACTGTTCGCCTCACAATAAGGTGAACCACGTTCGAATCACTGCGATGGCTGTGTCATACGAATTCTGTTCCCATCTCGCACCGACCACAGTGCAGATGTAAAATATCTTCACTGGCTGACAGATCATGGGTTGAGCTAACCGTGAGAGGTTTTCGGGGTTTCACTCTCCATAAAACGCAAATGAGGATTAGTTCCAGAAAAAAGTCCTCCACGATTGTCCCAACTCTTGATCAAAGAGTTTCCTTGTCTTCTTTCTTGTGAATCTTTCCCTCCAATTCTCTTCCCTTCGCCGCTAAATAAAAACTAAATCGCTAAAAAATATTCGATAAAAAAGTCCTAAAATATGAAATTTGAAATGAACATTTCAGTATTTAATAGTAACTCATTTTATCTAAAGTTTATAAAAATAAGAAAATTGCCATAAAATTTTAAAAAAAAAGTGACACATCTATTTGTTAGTCTAAAGAATGATAATATATGTGTTATAATAATACAGCTTATTGTAAAGTCGGTGTAATAAATATGAGTCATACAGCACGGGATATATAAATTCACTGATTATTGATATTAATTAGATTGGTTTATTTGATAGATTTGCCTCTGTTGCAGAAAAAAAAATCACAATTTTTGAGGGAATCCCAGAGACTGTCATTTTTTTTCGATGTCAGTATGTCATTTTACAGTGAACCTTGACAACTTGTAACGAATAATATAGCTACATTTCCTCATTAGTTATTAATTTATTAAACTCTTGAATAATTCCAACTACCCTTTAAGCATTATCATTCACTGAAGTTTGGGCTTGAATTTAAAGAAAAAGGCAACGAAACTAGCTTATTTGATAGATATTATAAGCGATTAAAAAAAATTTTCACTGTTAACTTAGAGATGTTTGAATGATTAGTGGAATACTTCATAATCAAATTCCTAAGCAGCAAGTTTTTACATGAAAATGAAACTTTCATGCTTTCATGAATACGTGTGGAATGAAAATACTAATATTTTATAATGCTTTATTTATCCTTTTTCGTTATAACTATCGTTGAACAGCCAATCCAATTTTGGGTTTACGACTACTAATGATCAACTCCGTAGCCTTGTAGTTTTGAACCAATCCAGAAGTCAAAGAAACTCCTGGATCAGTACCCCCGACGTATGATTTGTTATTGGAACATGAAGGACTTTCAGACTTGACAGATTCAACGTGTATCAGTCACCGTTTACTACACGGGGAATCTTCAGCCGTCGGGGATCGAACCCAGGGCCTCTTGGGCATAGGTCCAGTGTCCTACAAACCAGGCTATCCCGGCCCTTGATAATCCTTTCTCTATTTTGGATGTAAATTAAATTAAGATTAAACATCGATATGATGACTATAAATGCATATAAATACAAGCATTCAATAGACTAACTCACGCCTATGACATGGGCAAATCTCAGAAAAATGATGTAATTACTACAATTTCTAGAAAATTACCTCTTGCTGGCGACAGTTTGTGGTACTTTTTACACTGTCAATTTCCTTTTAATCCCTTATAAATTAAGCAACTGAGTCAATTGAAATTCCGGTTTCGTACTGCTAATGAATCCCCAATAATCTTTGAAACCTTTTTATCCCCTTAACGATCTGCTAATTTTCAAGAAAACGGTCATAAAAGTGCCCATTTTTTTATCCCTGATAATTATATAAAAAATGTGTATGAGCAATATATATTTTCATTTTTAATTTTTGATTTGTTTTTAGCTTGAAACTTTAAAAAATTAAATTTTTAGGAAAAGCCAACATTCTATGACCTAATGTTAGTTTTCCAGCAAGCAGGGGAAATTTAAAAAATATGTGTTTTAAACATTAAAGAAGAATTTTATTAAACTTACGTATAATACAAATAAAGATTAGTAATTTTGTCTTGTGTGATAAATTTGAAAGTATGAGATACAGAGGCCAACGTCACAATCTGGACAGTAGTAACGAGTTTCCTTCCTGCATCTCTTATTGTCTTCATATCTTCTGGAGCAACAAAACTATCTACAATTATACCTTAAAAATATCCTGGTACTGCCATCTGGTGTGTAAAATGAGAAATAAAATGTTTTCCGGGCAAAAGAAATGAATTTGTTTTATTCTTATTGGCGCGTTACTACTGAAAACTCCAGCCCGGAAATATCACGGGAGCGAGAAGGAAGGGGTTATAGTAAAACGTCGGGAGTAGATGTGACTACCATGCGCTTTTATTTATCCATCTACATCTATCTTTCTTTCTGAGTGCTAACAAAAAATCCTTGTCTTTCTTTTATTTCTCAACATGTAAGGCATTCAGATTCATTTCCTAAAATGTTATAATGTTTAACATAAAATATTCCCTTCATAAACCCTCCTAACCATGCAACCTTCAAGTTTTTGAAGTGAGAATTGAATCAAATTTAAATTTTTTTTTTATGCTTGCTGAGTTGATGAAATTTGACCTTTATTTATTTCATTTATACTGCACCTCTTTGATTAACTTTCAAACTTTATTTGACAATTTTGCTCCTCCCTTACACCAACTCTTGCTCCTCACAAAAACTTTGCTACTTGAGTATTGGTCTCATTTGATTCCTTTTTTTATGATCTCCTTCTATTTGAGATGATATAAAAAATATTCAGGAGCCATGAAAATATATGGCGATTTTCCATCTTTCAATTCAAGAACTGATACACCGGGAAGGTATAATTCACTTTGTCCTTCTATTTCATGAACATTTTAGTATTAACAAGAAATCTTTATTCGCATACTAAAAGTAAATTAAGAACTGAAAGTTAACTACTGAAATATAAAACATTATACATTTCAGAATATCTCATATCATCACAAAATAGGTAAACTAGAATTGACAAAGGATTTTAAGTATTTTCTGACTGTAGTGCTGCCATTTACGTGAGAAGATTAAGTAATTTTAAGAAATATTTTTAAAGTTAAGGAGAAATTAGTATGCTTCTCTTTCTGTGGAAAACAAATAGTGTATTTGTTAAAAAAATTCACCATTGTTCAGTTACCGCTGAAAAATTTGTAATGTTTTAAAATTCAGTATGATTTTTTTGGAATGAAGTAAAAGGATTAGAAGATAATATTTTAATTGTTCAAAATACTACTGCAGTCAGAGCTTTCGAATCCGAAAAAAAAGTATCTTTTTTTTCCAGATAAATTGCACTTTTTGTACCTGGTTTCCTAAGTTGAAATATATCCTTTGCAATATTTCATTAGATCAAAAGTTATTCAGGGTGCTCGCTTTTAATTTTAGGCATTGTTCATACTTTTTTCTGAGAGTTAGTGATAGATTGATACCTAGTACAACATCTCGAATCAAAAGTATTAATGACCAAAAAACAATTTTAGAGAAATCAGTTCAACGTTTACCTATTGGTATATTAACTTAAGTTAAGAGATGTTAGTAAGATTAAGTTAAGAGCAAACTTAAGTTAAGAGATGTTAAATTGAACTTTACGTTTCGATTGAATGATATATTATCACGTAATCAAGTCTCAAGAGGGATTTTTTTTAACTGTATTAAGATTGCAGCAAAATAACTATATTATGGTTCTACACGATCAGTGTTCAGCAGTGTAGATAATATATTTAAATCATTTAAATCTCCATAACAACTCATCGCAATGACACATTTCTTACAAGAAAAAAATTCCTATATGCTGAATACATACATAACTGTTTAAAATTATAACATTTGTGCTTTATTCTTTCTCTTCAAAATGAATAAAAAACTTAGCTGATATTGAACAGTTTTCAAAACAGATTAAGGAAAATTAAAATAGTGTTTTAATTATCAGACTGATATTAATTATCAGTTTCTGATATTATTGAGCCAGAAAAAATTAGTTTTCTTTTTATACATTCGTGTGGTTGCAATGTCATATAAGTTTTTACCATTGTCAATGTCTTATTCTTAGTTAATTAGTAGCATATAATAAACAGGGAACACGAGAAATTAGCTTCCTATAAAGTCCATTTTTTGAATATTTGTCATAATTATAGTAAAGAAATATGCATTTTAAGGCTCGCAAATTAAGTTATGAGCGAAGAAAAAATAAAAATGTCGTAAAAATGTGCTGTATCACGAATGAAAATGGTGAGTTTCAAATCGTTAAAACATATTTGATTGCCTGATTCAGTTTGTGCTTCTAACAATAACTTTTCAATTCGATTCTATATTTTAAACAATCTAACTTTTTCAATTTTTGAAATCCTGCCTTTTTTTAGTTGTGTTCAGTTTTATCTTGAAAGCAATTTTGTTTATGTTGTTGTTGTCGTTGCCAATCTCGGAATCGTCTAGCAGCGCTAGACAACTCCCATGAATCCGAACAGCTCCAAAAAGTCCATAAAAAGACTGGAGTTTCGCAGGACCTCATCTTTACCCCAAACAAGTTGGAATAATTTTTTTTTGTTTATTTGTACTTTAAATATTAATTTGTTAACCCCTAACATATGCTCTTTCTTTAATGTTTTTCACAAGGTCTTCAAAAACATATATTTACTGGGTGCCGACAGAGTATCATAACTCTTGATATTCATCATAAATATTATCACTATTCTAATAAATGTTTTGTAAGATAAACCATTTGAAGTATAGAACAAGGCTTTTTTTGGTATAAACAGTTAATAGAAAGTTGTTTTAATGAATTTGAATTTCAAAGATAGAAAAAATTAAAAAAAAAAAAAAAAAAAAAAAAAAGAAAAAAAAAACAGAAGGCATTAATTTTTAAAAATTGATAGAAACATTTTTAAAATACCTTAGTGTTGAATAAAATACACAAAATGCGTTTAACTGATTCTAAACTTAAATACAAATGAAAATCTTCCCTTAAGAATAAAATAAGATACTGAAATCAAGGGAAAAACTAAATTTCTATTCCCTGTCTTACAGGAATTGTTAGGGTCTAATTTTGTGCAAATCACGCAAGGAATTTAGTAAAATGTAAAATCGCAGGCTTAAATTGCTGAGTTTGTTACTTTTATTCACAAGGGTTGTTGAGTTTTATTCGTTTTGTTTGTTTCCTTTATTCTGAAGTCACACGAGAATTTCGATCCTTTTTGTTGGTAAATAAGAATAAAAATGTCGGATTGTTGTAGGCTTAGGTATTTTATTTGAGCTTGCATTTAGAAAACAAAAATACAAATGCTTTTTGTGTGAACATTTTAAATTTGAAAGGGAGCTTTCTTTAAGCCTGTTATAAAAAGAAGAATTCGAGTGAAAAAAGTCAACAATTCCAAATTATTCAGTTTTAACAATCTGAGAAGTCAACATTTATCTTTGAAAATAAACTTCAACCTTAATAAAACAAACACAAGAACGTTTACCGTAGAATTTCTTGGAACAGAAACTATATTTTTGTGTGGTAAACATTTTCCCAATAAACTGCCGTATCCAGCATTTCATCACCAAGGCTGAGAAAAAAGGAACAAAGTTTTTACTGTCCATCCAATATATTTTTTTTTCGTGAAATGTTTAAATCCTATTAATTTGGTAACTAAATAATAGTTAAGAATGAGTTCTGATTCAATTTTTTCTCATTAGATTTTCTTTAATATGTATTTTGTCACAATTCATAATTTTCATTCTGATGCCTTTAATTTTATAAACGTCGTTGAACAGCCGGTTCAATCTTTAGATTTACGACTACTAATGTTTAACTCCGTGGCCTTGTAATTTTGAACCCAATTCAGAAAACAATGGAACTCCTGGTCTTGGGAGAAATTTGTTTTCGTGAAATTTTTGATGGAACTAACCCACATTTGCGTGAAATGGTAAGGAAAGCTGCGAAAACCTCCCACGGTTAGCCTGACGGCAATTGGACTCCCATGATCCACCTACCATTGACGACATTTTACGTCAGCACTGTGGTTGGTTTGAGCCGGGTGCGGAATTCGTATCGATCAACCATCGCTGGGATTCGAACCCGGTTCACCTCATTGGAAGGTGAACGCTCTATCCCCTGAGCAACCACGGTTCTCATTGTGACATGCTAAAAAGAATGTGTTTTTGGCGAAACAGATTATGTGTATTTTATCAATATTTAAAATTTATCACTCGTCTAAGATAAAAAAGAAGTGCAAATTTAGACTTGATTTTAATAAAATTTGAACAACAAAGTCATCAGTAACATCAAAGAGGATCCCAGACGTCGAACAAAAGGAAAAGCGAAAAGCGCAAATTGAAAGATCTAACTTTTATAATAGTATTTAAACATATTTCCTTAATTTGCACTCAGTTCAGTTTGTTTTAGGTAACACTTCAAGTTTGGTGTAGAAGCTGACAGTTTCACAGGAACGTCGGCACTTTAACCTAGTACGTCGTTGATTCCACTGCAGACATTTCGGTACTTGAACTTACTATATTAATTACTGTACACCACATGTTGTTTTTTTAGACGAACTAAAAAGGAACGAAGAAAGGCTGCAATCTAAGTGAAGAGTATTATACGCAAAAGGAAATATTTATGAAGATAAGAAATAAATGGGAATATAATAAATGATAAAGAGAAATAATAGAATGGAATATGAGAAATAATGAAGGAAAGGAATAAAAAAAAGCACAACGAAATAAAATAATGCAGTCATTAGCTTGAGCTAAGATGCCTTTCTGTCAACACTGTCCACTAATGTAGAAATCAAATTTAGAGCATCCAGAGCATTTATTTTTGCTATGGAATTATCATGCAAGTTTCCGGAATCAAGAAAAGGATCGAACGAGTTGTTTAGTGTAAAGTTTTTTTAAATGATTGGATAACTCCAAAATTCAAAGTTTGAAGTTTACTGGAAAAAACACCATTCAAAATTGTTTCAATTTAAGTTTCCGTACTTCATTCAACCACCCTTCCAGTGCTTTGCTCATTTCGCAACCTTTCTGATTTTGATCCAATGAGAGGAAATCCTCTCTCACAGAAAAAAAAAAGTCAATGAGATAGAGTAGAAAGAATATCAGAGAAGCTAAAAACATCTAATAAACAAGATTTTAAAGAAAAAAAAGTTTGTGCTAGTTTTGTAGAGGAAAAAGGACTGTTCGATAAACTTATAAAGCTACATTTTCTTTAAAAGAGTAACGTAAAATTCCACACCATCGGTATAGTCACTTTTCATGACTAGCATAAAAAGACATAGGAATCGGGATAACGTACGAAACGGACAGTATATATATATATATATATATATATATATATATATATATATATATATATATATATATATATATATATATATATATATATATATATATAATAAATGAAGAATAAAACAAAGAAAAATTAAGGACATCTGAAAAAAAAGGGGGGAAAAAAGGATGAAATTTTATTTAAAAAAACCGGAAAAAAAAAAGATATAATCTTTTCTTCAGCCCACACGATTTTTGCGGATATAATCGTTCTGTTTTCCGGATATAATCGTGTGGGCTGAAGAAAAGTTCTAATGAGTTCTGTTTACTTGCAGCTTAAGCGCAATAAATGAAGCTTATTGTTTTTCTTAACTTTCTTCGCGTTTTCTTGTATTTATTTTACATATATATATATATATATATATATATATATATATATATATATATATATATATATATATATATATATATATATATATATATATATATATATATATATATATATATATATATATATATATATATATATATATATATATATATGATATAATGCAGCATTGCTTTAAAATGTAATACATTTGACTTTCTATGCTATAAAAACATAACAAGAACCAGATATAATTTTTTTTCTAAAAAAGACTTAATTGCAAGTGTTTTTTTAAAAATTCTTTGGCATAAACTCATAAAACACATTTATTTTCTTTTTTATATTTTATAAAACTTTTTTTGTATTGCAAATATAGGCTGAAGCCTCTTTCTGCAGCATTTATTCACAGCAACTGCCCTCTCAAGTTTCAAAACACAACTTGTGTAGCCGAAAAAATCCATCGATATTTCAAAGTCTTCGTCAATAAAATTCACTGTTAGATTTTTTATTCTATAGTCGTTGCGAAATTACCAGCATAAGTCTGTACATGTATTTAACTTTAAAGTTTACGCTTAATTATGGTAATAAAATCCACATGCTATTCTAATGGTGCTTCATTAATTTTGAAAATTTGTACTATTGGTATTATGGTAATTGGAGCAGTTTTAGTAAGTACCAACTGTATAGGCAGACACTTATTTTAAATTATGTTTAGTATCAAATTTATCGACACAAAGTAACTTATTTGTCATGTTTCTTTTAAGTTGGTTTTTTGTTACTTACAACAAGAGACATGAATGCTGTCACATTTTATTTAAAATCAATATCACATGAATTACATTGAGTTTTATATACATTTATCAGCAGGAAAATACATAATAACCTGTTACTTTTGAAATTTCATCAAAACTAAAATAACAATTACATAAAACATGCATCAATATAATGATCCATCATGATGAGTTTACACTGAGCATTGTGAATAAATTAAATGCTTCACAAAATAATGTAAATAAAAATAATAAATGTGAAAAAAGCACAAATGATGACTCATGACATTTGTTGCATTTGTGATTTTTTTCTCACGTTTGTCAGCTTTATTCACTACAATTTTTAAAATTCATTTTATGATTTCCTTTTTAAGGCAAACATATAATTTTCATAAATGCCCTAACAAAAAGTTTATAAAATGTGCTCATTGTTACCAAATATTTCCTCTACATCATGAAATAAATAATTTTTCTAATCATTAATGAAAAAAATACGAAATTTTTAAAACAAATATATATGAAAAGAAATAAAATAATACATAAATTAAAAAAAAAACAATTTGGAATTTAAACAAAAAGATTATGCGAAAAATCGGAGAAAAAGTTTTTTAAAAAAAAAAAATCTTTCAAAAAAATTTGTTGATTACCGATTTTGAAAAATTGACCTCCGTGACCTCAAAGAAATGTAGTGTTCTTTTCTGTTACTCTGTTAAAATTCTTTTTAGGATGCGAATAAACTGATGGTGCAGTAAATTATGAAGAATATTATGTATTTATTCCAAGAAAACCACTCAAATTTCAATTTTTTAGCACCATTTATACCTCAATTTTAAATGGCAAGTTACTTATTTGCAAAATTATTATTATTTATTTGAGGTAAATAACTGTTGTAACAGTATGCAATAAATTAATTTAAAGTTACTTTTTGATATTATCTTAAAAGAACTAATATGTAATTATTTAAGTTAATTTTGGATGTTTATATGGCAAGTGGCAGAAATGGTGTTCTAATCACATGATTTACAGAGCGAAAAATTCCTGTTCAAATTATAGTAAAAAGCATTGGTACCTTAGGGTGCTTTCAGCCTTAAAATTTAATGGAACAAAAAGTCTGCAAGTCCGTATTTTTTACTGGGTATTTACAGTAAATTTTAGATTCACAGTAATATAATAAACACTACTCTAAAAATAACAGTAGAAAAGTTTATATTAAAAGCTAATTTTACGGTAAACTGGGCTCCACTTAGTTTGGCAGTACTTTTTACCGTAATTTGGTCTGGAATGTTTTGTTGTTAACACGGAAAATTAAACACATTTACTGACATGAAAGTACATAACATCCAGTGTATTTTAGAAATTCATCAAATTGGAAATACATAAAACATACATTAACAAAATGACCACATCATAAAAATCACAATTTACATTGAGCACAGAAAATTGGTGTAAGCCTTATATATTAGTCAGTAAATCTAAACAGCAAGAAAAAAGTTAAATAAAGATATTTGCTGCATTTTTGCTTTTTTCATAGTTTTCAGCTTTGTTTATTTGTTGCTCAAAGTTGTACGTTTCTCAACTTGTTTTAACGGAAATGTTAGAAAAATTTCAAAATCTATGCAATTAAAAATTATTACATGCTTTTGTTTAATTTAATTTTAATTTGATAATATTAATTTTAATTTGTTAATATTAATTTCAATTCGTTGATATTCTTATCAAAACTTATTGGACAAAAATCAATGTTGCCGAAATCAAATTAAAATCGAAACTAACAAAAACAAAACAGTAAAACAAGTAAGAATAATATTTGATATTATTTCTTTTGTTGTTGGAATTTCTCCTCATTTAGCAAAGTGACAAATTTTGAATGATTTCTCATGGTAATTAATTAGTAAGTACATTTATTAATAAGTACATTAATAAAAGGTAAGTACATTAATAAAAGCTCACATTTAAATTATAATAAATAATTCATCATTAACTTTGATTAATAAAATTTTATATCATGCTGCTCTTTAGCTTAAAATAATCTGTGATTCTTATAAAAATACAACACCATGTAATTTTCAGTTTTCCAACACTTCAGATTATCATTTTCTTTTTATAATTTATTATTATTTTAACATTTTTTTAAAAAAATGATACAATCTTTATCCAGATTACAGGAAAATTAGATATATTACTGAGTAAGCCTTTATTGTTTGATATGTTGTTAATCAAAAAAGGAACGAATACCAAATTTTTCGTAAGAGATTGTGTTATCCAAAATAGTCTAATAAGTCCGGTATGAAGCAAGTTAGATTTCGGAACATTAAAATACAATAAATCTACATAAGAATGTCTCAGCTATAAATTTTAATAGTATCAACTGTAATCGATGTTGAGCGCTGGATGAAAACCCATAATTAGAAAACAACTCGAACAGTTTTAGATAAGCATATGCTCTTTTGTTGTATTTCCATCTGCAGCCTCCGTAAAAGGACTATTCCTGTTAGTAGGGCATTTTGTGTTTATGCTAATAGTGAATCGGTAATTTTAGTTCAACTTCCGTTCCGTTGAAAGTTTAATAATGATCCCCATGAAAAGGAAACATCAAAGAATTAAATTGGTTTTCATGTTTTTAATTCTGCTCATCTCTTTCCTGATCCATTATTGTGTTTTTTTCTCCTTTAAATGCTAATTAACGACCCTTAATGTAAATATTTCATTGATTTTATTTCTGACAAATAATCTAAAAACATGTATTAAAACAGTAATTAGTAAACACTCTGCACATAAGGTGCAAGAAGGCTTAGGCAACTTTGCAGATGCAGGAATAAAAATTCATTTCGTACGTTGAATTTTAGCGAAGTTTTTTTGGGAAATTTTGGATTATACTTTTGTAAAAATATCACGAAAATATTTATTCTCAACATTTTATCTTAATCATTTCATACAAATAAAGGTTATATTAAGCTCAAAAGTCATAACTAAAAGGCTGGCTGTTTTGGAAAATCCCGAAATAATCAGATGTATAGAAAACAGCAAAGTTAAACGATAATTGTTAAAATGTACAATATATAGCTTACACTGAAACAAAAAGAAATTTTTCACACTGTTTACAATTAAAGATTACGCAATATTTATTTTAATTAATTGAATTACAATTAAATAATGACACGAGATGAAATTTTACCATCCTCTTATGATTTTCCAGGAAATGGTAAAGTTTAAACTCTATTCAAGTTAATAGATAACCCCAAACAGAAAGCTGTATTTGCAACAAGTATTACTATTATTGTTTCTTTACTAATAACAACAGTCAAAAATATTTCCTTACAAAAATAGCTATCGAACATAGATAACCACAAGACATCATATTTCTGTTATATATATTTGAACAGTTACCTCTAACTGCGTTCTTTAAAGAAAAGAAAAAAGAAACGAAGAAAAAAACTGCACAAGGAACATAAAAAGGAAGATTCCCCTGTTTAACTTTCACGTTATCCATGTGAAATAATATTATTAATTTTAAAATTCATTTGTAAAAAAATTATGCATACTTGAAGCATCTTTTTCCCAAATATAAATGCATAAAAACAAATTTATTCATATTTTAAATAAATCTACTTCTGTAACAAAATATATCCGCAGTTATGAAATATATAAATGCCTGAAGATAATGTCTATATGAAACAATATTAAATTATAGATTGAGTTATAATTAATGATATTTGGCGTTATATTAAATTTTAGCTTGTAATGGCTTATATATTAACAGCTTGATATTGCTTGATAACTTGAATTTTAGCTTGCTATTGGCGTTATATTAAATTTTAGCTTGCTTAGCTTTATAAGAAAATATATGTAAAGTTAGATTAAATTTCTGCTTAAGCTATGAGAAATTATATCTGAAACTATAGCAAATTGTATCTTGAGCTGTACGAAATTATATTTGAAGTTATAGCAAATTATACTTGAAAAGTAAATTTATAATAGAACTTATAGCAAATTATACCTTCATCAATAACAGGTTAAACCTGAATCTTCAACAAGTTATACCTTCAGCTATAAAAGATTATACTAGGAGTTATAACAAATCATACATACAATAAATTATAAGCTATTATATATTTTAATTTTAGATTGTAATGGAAATGCATTACTTCAAAACAAATTTAGGGTACAAAACTTTATTTGAGACACTTACTTTAAACAACAAGATATATTTAACGACCCACAATATCGCGATTGAACCGACACATAATTTTACCACAAACATTTTTTTTACAAAAGCAGCTGCTTGTGATAATTTTCACAATGAAATATATGAATTAAATGCAACTGAGTGCGTTGAAATGATCGAAATGAATTGAAAAGTATGTAAATGATGAATAAAATGACAACTAAATTTCTCTAAAAGCTCATTGTTTTTAAGGAGTGAAACAATATACAATAAATGCTGGGTTAAGAGCCCGTCAACGTAAGGGAATTATGTGCGTTGAACAAACGTTTAATCACGAACGATTAGTTAAAACAGTCGCATGAGTACACATAAACCAGAGATTCCCAACAATTTTATATCGCGGCTCCAATCAAAATATACCATTCCAGATTTGAAATTTTCTTCTCCTCAAGATAATTTCAAGTTATGCTAGACAATAATCATCAAATGTTCAGAAATTTATTTTCAAAATCATGATAAAATGAATATCACTATTTTTCTTGCAACTTTTTTTAACTCACTTTTCTTAGCAACCTACACCAAATCTAATAAATGGTAATTTGAAATAAGAAATTATTTGATTACTCAATGTACAGTTAAGATAAATTTTATCAATATTAAAATGCTTTTAAGTGAAACGTGGTTACGATTATGACAATGTTTTCAAAAGAAATGCAAGCATCTAATATATATAACTCTCTTACGTGGCTCCCAAATTTTGGATGTATTTCTTTTCCGCTGGTGGCAGCGTTTGCTTTGTTTTGCTTACGTTACCATTTCTCTTACGCGGCGAAACAACCAATGATTGACGCTAAAAATGTCACATGCCAAATCTAGCTGAGGTGGCTCAGCATATAGCGCTTTTAAAAACGGAAACGGAAATAACCAGAGAGCATCAGCTGCGGCAATCTCATACTATTAAGCTAGGCAGAAGTGAGTAGTCTTTGTCGATAGATCTCTATTTCAGTATTTTGTCGAAAGCGCTTTTTTTCACAAATTTATATATTACGAATTTATTTGACGATTTTTGATTTATATCACGAATTATACTATAGCACATTTCTAATAGGTTTAACGAATTACATGTCATTTATTTGAATTCAAATTTATTTTAATGACTTAGTATTTACTAAAAAGATGCAATTTTTTAAAACAAAAAAGTTTTTTAATGATTATTTTGAATTCTTAGAATTTTGGGTATTTGCAATGTACCTAAGTTAGTAGCGAGAGAAGCGAGCTTGGTTTGCGAAGCAAACCATGTGATTGCGTAGCAATTTTCGGGGGTTGGCGAGCGTTAGCGAGCTGGGGGCGCAGCCCACTAGTTTTAATGTATATTGAGTAATTGAACTTAGGAGACATACTATATTTAAGCTGAGTAATACTGAGAAATTAAGTATAATTTTGGTCAAGACAACGGTTTGTTTTTGAGACAACGGGATAAATGCTTGGAAATGTATTAAAAAGTATGCTCTTAATACTAGCGTTAGAAATGACTGCCCAAGTCTTTCGATTACGGATATAGTGACAGAATTTCGCAATTTTCTAATTGTAATGCCGTAATAATATCAATTCCATTCAATGCAATAATATAATAATAATATTTTGATAAAAATGCGAATCTCAAAATGAAAAAAACGAATTGTGAAAAATTTAAATGAAGTTGGAATGATAGTTTTATCATTACACATGACGGGGTTAAAAAGAGATTAAGATCCATATATTTTATGAATTTTAGTAGTGTCAGTTGTTCAGTTTTGCTAAACGAACTTTGATGACTACAGGAAGAAAGAAGAAACCACTGTACTCTGTAAGCTGCGTCTTGCTTTTTTCGTCTTTGTCTTGCGTATCTACTATTGTTGCTAAACTAACATTCCAACCCCAATATAGTCTTAAATAAGAGGGTAAAGATTCGATGAAGAAAAAAAAAATTGGTATCGCGATTCAAAGCTTTCCAAATTCTGTCCACTGTAATCGTGACTGCCGGACATGAGCAAACTTTTTTTTATCCTGAAACGCATACCTCACAATAGAATTATGCAAACTTTTATACCGTTTTCTCCAACTTAATGCTCACCTGGGAATAATATAGATCTAGCTTTATTTTTTACATCTGAATTCTAATTTACATTTCGAAAGTAAAATGGAACATCAATAAGAAATTCTCAAATTTTTACGATCCTTTGGAATAAGCTGTTTGAGAATCTCTGGTTTAGATATTTAAACCACTGAGTCTGCCTTTGAATGACCATTTAAGTGCGCTTTGGCCAAGCTTTCATTCTGCTCAGCTGAATAAATAGAAGAAACACCGCTGTCAGTTCTAAAATGGCCTTTTAAGCCTTTTATTATTAAGGAGCCTTTCAGACTGGAGTCTCTGCTAATGCCAGATGAACGAATACTTGTGTAGATTGTAGTTCTGTTGAGACCATTTCTGTTCAGAGATGTCCTATACTTACTGTTCTCAACAGAAATACAGAAAAGTTTGCTGAAGACTTGACGAAATCCATCTCTGTATTTGGAGTTCATCCAGCAATAGATGATAGGATTGTAGGACGCACTGCTCATAGCTAACCAATGGCACACAAACCAGACGTAGTGTATATGCTCAAACTGCCAGATGACGTCATGCTCATCACCCGCAACTATGAGAGTGTTAAGCGGTAGCCAACACAGAGTGAACACAGAAACGACTGTTATCATCATTTTTATCATCTGTAAGAATTCACAAATGTTAAAAACAGACAACACTGAAAATTATGCATGGAAAAAAAATTCTTGTAAACTTACGGAATTACGGTACTGTATAATAATATTGTTTCTGGTAAAATTGTATATACAAATATACATTCTGGTAAATGAAACTCAAATATCCGGTAATATTTAATGTATTTCACCAGCTACAGATACTTTTTGTATTAAAACTAAGAAAAATACTTTTATTCAGGTTTTATATGTAACAAAATGACAACTTTTATTTAAGATTTAAATGTTACAAAATGACGTTTGGCATACCTTTATATATATCAAAATGACGTAACATTTTGACCTCAATCGGTGCTATTTAAAATAATTATTTTTTAAATCAATTATTGCGGAATTTTTTGCGAATTAAAACTAAAATTACAGATAGAACATAAACTCTGCATATGTTGTGCTCATGCCCCCTCTGAATCGTTTTTGGACTGTTTCATAGCAACAAAGTTAGATAGAATATAATGTCCGTCAATTCCAAACTGAGGTTGCTAAAATATTATTTAATGGATGTAAGCGCAGAAAATATTTCTACATTATTTACTTCATATTATTCGTTGGATAGCATAACATTCGATACAAAATTCTTTTATTAAGGAATTATAAATTACGTATTCAAGGATAGTGTTTCAGGTCCTATTCAGCTCTCGCGGTTACAGTTATAGTGATAGAATTTTATTTTATTTTATTTTATAACCGTGGTTGAAGAGCCGACCCAATTGTTTGGTTTTTGCGACAACTAATGTTCAACTCCGTAGCCTTGTAATTTCGAACCCTATCCTGAAAATATAGGAACTCTTAGATTAAGTTTTGGGAGACATTTTCCCTTGTGGAGGTCTTTTTGAAGAAACTAAACCGCATTTCCGTCACGCGGAGAGGAAAACCACGAAAACCTCCATCAGTCAGCCTCACGACAAGGGGATCCGTCTGATGAGGATCTGTCTACTACTGAGGATATTTCACATCAGCAATATGGTCTGTGCGAACTGAGTGAGGCGTAATTTGTATCGATCAGCCATCACTAGGATTCAAACCCGGTTCGTCTTATTGGAAGGCAAACGTTCTATCCCCTGAGAACCACTATTCATTGTGATATAATTATGAAATTTTTAAATTTTTATACGTAATTTTCTTTTATTGAAATAAAACTTGTTTACTGCAAAAAAAACATAAAATGGAGTTACGTCATAAGAAACAGCTAAAAAACATAGAATGTATAGAAGAACATGAAATGGTATTTTAAGCATTATAAACGGCGGATCATGTACGAGGGAGACGCGTTCTACTGAAAGAATTCTACTAAACTTGCTAAAAGCGGCTGCATAAAAAAAAGGACATCAGAATGATTTTTTTTGTTACACATTTTCTTTTCTGTCTAGCGTTGTCACTATTTAAGCTTAAAATATCGTTCCAAACCCATATTAATTATTTTTTATAACCATGATGATCAAGTTTTGACTGGAAAAAGTAGGTATTATTTTTTTAAATATTTGGTTCTTTGAAATTTTATCGTTATAACAGTACTTGAAAGCTGAATATTTCTTTTCAATAGTATTCTAGAGCACGTAGCCGAAGTACGAAATTTGATTTCCTTATCTCGAACTGCATCCTCACCCAGTGCAATATGTTAGCAAATTTATTTTGTTATCATCCATAGCATATACCACACATACTCTTAATTATTTTAATACACATCGAACACCCGGAAATTAATAATTGTTTTAGATGATCCATACTGTGAGATATTTTCCAAGCTCTATTGAATCCATCAGCTGTTCTCAAGCTCAAAGTGCAATCATCTACTCTTGTAGTCATTCTCATAGATACAGCTGTTGCAGTGGAATTGTGGGATTGAGCCATCCTGCTTCTTGGATTTGTGACACAAGGAAGCCACCTGAAAACCTCTCTGAAACCGTGACGATATTTCTCATTCATCCAGCAATAAATAGCTGGGTTGTAGCAGGCATGGCTCATGGCCAGCCAATGACAGGCAAACCACAAGTACATGATGTTTGGCAAGTTATAAAGCTCAGGGTACTGATCACCGATAACCATTAGGGAATTGAATGGAAGCCAGCATAGAGTGAATACAAAGACGCAGACAATCATCATTTTTATCATCTGAAAAAGAAAGAAAGAAAAAGCTGATAGGAAAGAAAGAAGGAAAAGAGAAATTAGTAGGCATAGAGGTCACGTTAGCGTTACATGTGCATATAGTTAAGAAAAGTGTAGCAAAGAAGTAGATTGCTAGTAATCAGGGATGATTGTTGTAAGAAAAGCATTAAAAGTTTTACATTTTTTTCTTAAGAAAAGAGTCAAAATTTTAAATTTAACAATGTTATATTCTTTTCAAAAAATGAAAAATGGCTATAAAATGGTAAATATAATAGTGAATGTCGCTTGTATAAGTAGTCTCTGCCACATAAATTGCTTCCTATTGATTTAAATAAGCCTACTTAGACATTTGTAAACAGGGGAATAAATTACTGTTAAAAAAATAAGACAACGTAAGAAATAATTGAACAAAATTTTCTTATATATTTTTTCCTGATAAAATAACCTAACAAATTATAAGAATGCAACAAATGGTTTTCATTTTCAAATGGTAAAAATTTTAATTTTCAATAACAGCAGGCAAGAAAGAATTAAAATGTGTTAAATCAAATATTGTGAAGGAAAAAACACATTTTGCCAGTGATTACTTACTTTACGTTTCGAAGCTGCCAACTTTTGATCTCTGGCATCTTGAGCTTCACCGGGAGCACGCTTACCCCAAACAACAACTGCTATTCTAGTGTATGTGTAGATCAAAACAGCCAAGGGAAAGAAATATTGAAGCACCATCAAAGCCATGCTGTAGTGATATCTGTGAGTATTTGATTCCCAATCCTCCATGCAAGTGTACCGGTCTGTCAGATTGCGCTCAATCCACTCTTGAGGTTGATCTAGTTTCGACATGAGTGCTGTCGGCAAAGGGGTCAACAGAGCTACAAACCACACCAGCACTATAATCAACTTTGCTTGAAGTTTGGTCATTCTAGGTCTCAACGGATAGATGATGGCAATGTATCTGTCGATGCTGATAGCTACCAGAGTGTATGCGCTGATGAAAACGGAGACCGCTTGAGCATAACTGACCACTATGCACATGACAGCACCAAATGGCCAATACTGCAAAAGCAAGTTCGAGACGAATCCGAAAGGTATGCAAAGACTGGCCATCAATATGTCTCCAATTGCCAAGTTAACGATGAAAAAATTTGTGACAGATCGCATTCTTTGATACGCGAACACTATATAGCACACTGTTAAGTTTCCACCAATAGCAGCCACGGATATCACTATGTACATTATATACATGAGTGCTTCGACAGCTTTTGGAACTTGAATGTCGTCATCGAAAAATGTGTCGTTATAAAACAGGGCGCTTTGTTCGGATGAGTGAGTGACGTTGGATATGTTTACCATTGTTGTCCACAAGTACAACATACTTGCTTCAGTAGCCGTTGGGGAATTATTGTCATTCGTTTCTGACATTTTGGTCTGTATTTCAATTAAATGATTAAAAAATATTGAATCTAGGTTGGTTTTAACAAATTTATATGCATGAAATTTTCATATACTAATAGCTAAGCGATTTGCTATTTCCATAATATCCAGTCAATAAAATTCTTTTTGTCAACAAAACATAATCAGTACTTTAATTTTAGCTTTGAAAGTCTTAGTCTTATGAAAAATGAAAACAGATAACCATTTCAAAATTTTCCAGTCAGTATAATTGCATTCAATGTTTGGTTATTTTTTTCAGATTTCTGTTTGATAACAGCGTTCTTTAGAATATACTTGATTTAAAATTAGAAATCGAGAAGCTAGATTCTGCTTTTATTTCCTTTCATATTTTGATGAAAATTAGGACTATAGCGAAAACAATAAATGTTCACATTTAACTAAATTTGGATGTAGAAGGCTTTTCTATAATCAAAAAAGAAAGAAACAGATGATTTTGAAACATTTTCTCTCGTTGGGGAAGGGAGAGTTGCCTCTTAAATTGAATTTACTTTTCAAACAAAGTATGCTCTTTAGGTTCTTCTTCATTTTGTAACTTTTGAATTGCTTCTGGAATAAGAATGACATGTCCGAATGAATTGCAGAAAAGTAAAATCAAAAGCCCCATTTCTTTAACTGAGCTGGATTTAAGTCATGTCCATTTTGTTTCAGTCAGTCATTTATTTATCTGAAATAAAAAATCAAATACTTTGAAGCAAAATAGTAATGATAAAAAAAACATCTATTATTCTAAAGTGATCAAAGTAATGAAATAAGAGTAGGAATACCATTTTTATTTTCAAAACTCATAAATACATATAAGAATCCATTAAAGACTATCCCAGTTTCAATGATATATTGAAACAGCATAATTTAGGCTGTTTACATGAATTCATGCATCAAAAACAGGTTATCAGTCCAGAATATGGGTTAAATATCCTTATAATTTTTGAGGTCTTCGACTAATCATTAGGTATACAATTCGACGCCTTTGAATTGCCTAGGCCTTAGGTTAATTAGAAAATCCAGTTTTCTGGATCGAGTTCAAATCCTCAAGATTACGGAGTTGAACACTGGTTGTCGTGAATTCAAAATTGGGTGGACTGTTCAACGATGGTTATAACATAAAATAAAAAAATCATTACCTTACCCTATGAGCCGAGGTAGCTAAAAATAAAGTGCGTTAGCCTCCTAATAAGGAGACTCACACTGTATCGCAAATAAGGATTAGTTAAATCGAAAAAAATTGAAAATGTTTTTTTTTGTTTCATAACTGAAAGACTTATATGAACAGAATTTATAAAGCTAAAAGAACCCAAATATTTTATTTATTAATTTTCGTCCTTGACGGCTGCTTTACATTATTAGATTAGTTAGCTTTACATTATTAGATTCAAAAACACGTTTTTAGCTGTTCATTCCATCACAATAAATTAACTGTATTCAGTTTCTCTTGGTAGGAGGCTTTTACTTGAGATTTGCCACGATCAAGCCCTTTTTTCCCGTACTTATAGTTTTCAATGTCCCATTAAAAAAAAACTCCTTATACAATATTACAATTAAAATTGAACCAATTATCATAAAACCTAAAGTGCCCATTACCTATATTTGTGTCAATAATAGTAAGACTTTTATTACACTCTCTTAAACGAATTAGTACCATCTCCATGAACTTTTAATTTTAGTAGATAACTTTTTTTTACTTCTATTAATAATTATTACCAAAATTCATCATCGGCATCAATAAAAAACGACAATTTTCTTCGGTTTCTCTAATTAAAACATTATTTTTTTAGTTTAATTTGTACTTCTCACTAAAATTAAGCATGTATCATTGGTGTCAATAATAGCATGGAGATTATTTACTCTCCTCCTAAATAACTTCGTACCATTCTCTCAAAATTTTGCCTCTTAATGCATAACCTATTTTTTAAAAATATCAACTAAAACCTAGTACTAAAATGAATCAATGGCATCAGTAATAGTTTGGTGATTTTTTACGTTTCTTCTAAACAGACTAATGCTATTTCTCCATTCATAAAGCTTTACAGTACACATTTTATATATAAATAAGAATCTTAGTTTCTTGATGCTATTGCTCTATTTAAAATAAATACTAATTTTGTTGAAAGAGTTACAGTAAAAAAAGACAGTTGCCGTAGCGATATTATTTATTTGAATAGAGTTATTATTATTTAAAGAGAAGAATTGAATACCTCCACTTTTTTCTCAAGATAAAAACTGAAGATTTTAAACTATTTTCAAACGGAAGAAGTTTAAAATTTGGAGCGTTCCATGCTAGGCAACTTACATAATTTGCAATTAATGGTTTTATTTTAGTTTAGTACAATTTAGTTGAGTTTAGTACAGTAACAATAGGTATCAATATTTTTTTTTCTTTCTTTGTAAGTATATGTATATAAATCATAAATAAATGTTTACTGGTTTTAATATAAAATTTACGTTACATGTCCGGTTTTATTTCAATTTAATCACAAGCTCAACATGACGGGAACTTCATTTAAAGTCAGAACTCGATTTTATTGAACAATAAATTTCTCACAATTTAATCAAAAGTAAATTGCACCGTGCAATGTTTTCTTTTAAAGGAAATAAAATAAGATAATTGCGAAAAAAAGCAAGTAAAAGAAATTTAAAATTATGACCAGCTTTCAGCCTAATGATAAAAGAAATTGACGTTTTGATGCTGAAAGGCAAAACATTAAAATAATTTATGCTAAAAAATTTTTGCAATCAGGTTTTCCGTAAAAGTTTAAGGATTAGAAAAAAATTGAATGAAACGCGAACATTAAATCTAAATATAACTCAGAACATAACACATTTTTATTAAACAGTTATCTACAAAAAATGTTAACGATAATATTTCAATTTAGAACTGTTCGTATAAACAGCCATTATTTACAAAATAGTTTTCATTTTAGGAAATGCTGTATTATGTACGGTATGCTAAAAACAGTTTCTAGAAGTTATTATATAAGATCCTGGCCCCCACCATTAAAGGAATGGAGATATTTCATGATATTTATTCAACCAATTTCTAAACTAATGTTCGACATTCTTCATATATATATCCATTTGTGATACTGATAATATAAAATGATAGAACTACTTTGGTTTTAGTTTAAATTAAACTTTTCTTCACATTTCTTTACATTGATATGTAAAATTATTTAAAAAAAATTATTTCAATATTGTTAAATATTTTAGAAATATTTTATAAAAATATGTAACAAAATTAATTAAAAAAATTTCTGGAAAAATTTTTTTTCTTCCAAATTATTTTGTTTATATAAATATTTTATTAAAAATATTTAACATGAAAACAAAATTGAATTAATTTTTATTTCTTCAAATATAATATAAACATATATATTACATAAAATATGTTTTTTTATATTAAATAAATGATGAGAAATGAATAATAAAAAAATAAACAACTTATTTGAATTCAATTTCTCGTTTTTACGCGAGGTGTATAGCATGTCCCCTAAATATCATTTTAGGGGAGATGGAATAAAAAATTACTCTCTTTTGTAATTACTTGAATGAATTTTTTCTCTTTTTAATTCTATCCTTTTAGTTGTATCTTAATTGAGTTTGCCTTTACAAATTTCTCTTAGTTTCACTTTCTCAACAGAAAAATCAGTTTGTTTAAAATAGAAATAAAAAATCTAGAATTCTCATTACTGTCCTATATTTTTAATGGTTATTGCTTAAAGTCCTCTGTTTGCTTTTCAGCTTAAGACAACGTGTTTGGAGATCAACTAGGTTAAAATAATAGAACATTTAATTTTGGCAATAAAAGAAAGGCTGCAATATTACCAATAAGGTGCAATTTACAGGGGAAAACTACTTTCTACGGCAATAAAAACAAAAATATCTTATATCTTTCGATGGATCTAAACTGTCTGAGTTTTGAAACGGTTTCTTTTTTTCCCGAAAGTAAATCGAAAAGGCTTATTGAAAAAAAAACACAGTTCATCGTAAAAAAAACCATCTTGAAATAACACTCCAAAGATCTGGTAAGGCTTGAAATCATATGTGGATAACATTGGAACCACTGAAAAAAATTTTTAAACTTATCTCAGTGTTTTTTTTATCTCTGAAAGCATTTCAGCTTTTATTTTCTTCATATTTTGGTTACCAAAAAAATGTTTCATACTACATCTGTTAACTTTTTTAAAAATTGTTTTTACTTGTCATGAAAATAAGGGCAAACAAAACGTTTTGTTTGTCTGTCCTAGAAAATTAAAATTTGAGATATGAACTATCATTGAACATGCCATATATATATATATATATATATATATATATATATATATATATATATATATATATATATATATATATATATATATATATATATATATATATATATATATATATATATATATATATATATATATATATATATATATATATATATATATATATATATATATATATATCGGTTTAATGAATATTATAGGAATCAAAATCTGAATTAAATTTGTTATTTCAAGCCAAACCCAGGCAGAATGAAAACCAGTATTTAGCGTATCTTTAAAAGAAATATCTTCTTTCAAACACACAAAAGGAATTTATAAACATTTAAAGTAAATATATACATCATTTCACTTTCCTTAAGAAAAACAATGACGAAATTCGCATCTAACAATTTAAATTTTTTGAAAGTAGTCTATAATTTTTGAAATATTCAAAGTACTAAATACCTCAGCAATAACAATAGATTATTCCTGAAAATATGAGAGAAGAGTATCTGCTGCAGTGAGAACCTGATCAAATACAGGAGAAATAGTTTTAGAATTCATATCTTCACGTTTTTTTAATTTCTCCTCGTGATCCGTGTTATATTTCTTTTCATTAAAGACGAGAAGAATATGGTGGATATCGTTTCAGGATTTTCCTTTTCTTCGACGAAAGTGTTAAGACTAATATCTAAAGGAAAACCATGCTGGAATTCGGCCTACATTTCTGATTTGAATTTTTTTGATTATTTTCTTTTCCTTTTCCTGATTTTCTTACTTTTTGTTCGAATCAGTTGAGATGAATTCAAGAATGAAGGAAGCAATTTGCAGAAGTACGTTTTTCAAATTCTTCCCAAGATTACTGAATAATCACGATGGCTTCGAGAAGATTGATTTAAAGAATTTCTTGCTCTGCTTCAATTTTTTCTGATTAGTCGCTGGATATGTTTTTTTCCGTCTATAAATTGATTTTTATAACTCTTTGTCCATAGGCTGAAGTTTTTATGCCATGTGGGGTGGAAACAAAACAAGCTTGATAGATTTTAAATTTAGAGTCATTTCAGGATGTGTTAGACAATTGTCAATGATTAATAGAACATTCCTTCTTTGACGTTGAAATTTGTTGTCAGGTTTTGATTGTCATTCTTCAAAATTTGTACTCGACATCTATGCTTCTTTATTTATTTAATTATTATTTTTTTTTGTAAATAGTGGGCAATGATTGAACACCAAAAAACATCTCAGCTTCACCGATTAGCTTCTCTGAACCGGTAATGCTGCTTCCTACCTTAACAAGTATTGTTTTTTGACTTCTGTGTCCATGCCCTCTTTCAAAGCTTGACTCTTTGGGTAACCACTTGAAAAGAAGACCAGTTTCATATGCGATACCTCAATGCAAATGTAATCTTCACAATAAACTTTCCCTGAACTTCACTCTTTCTGGACATCACTCTTTGCACAATTTCATTTTTCAATTTATATTTGTTTAGCCGTCCGATACTTGCTTGAAAAGATTCACAACAAAACAGCAAAAAGTGGTTACAGGTAATCAATATATCAAGTGAACGTTACCTATGAACGAAAGAAGTCGCAGCTAATTCCATTAACCAAGAACGATAACAAAAGATAATAATTCTTAGTATTTATAATTTAACGGTTAAAAGTAATCGTAAATGCAAATAAATGTAACAAACGATTACAGCTTGAGTAAATTTAATCGTAATTGGAAGTAGGCTCAATCTGTTTTTAATCGGGATTGTAGGTAATTGATTTCTTTTTACAACAATGTATAAATTTACTGAATATATTTTACTGCTTGATTTACTAGGTGAAAAACTATAAACATAGTAATAAATACAAGCATACGTACGTAAATACAGCATTATTGTATGTACGCTTATAAATCATACGAACATTGTATGTGCACACCAAAGATGCTCATTAGGGGGCCTCTGGTGCGCACATACAATACTGTTTTACATGACTTTTTTAAAATTTGATATTTCAGGAACTGATTCACGATTTGATTTTTTGATATTTGACTGTATTTTTGTATTTTGTCACGTAAAATTCTATTATTTAAAATGATCTAAGAAATTCTATAATTTGCAATTCGAAATTTTTTCAACTAATATTAAATAAAATAATAAGAGATGATGAATATCTACTAAAAGTTATTTTTTGCATGCAATTCTCTTTGGATAAACAAGTTACATAAATTTGTGCAAACATTTTTAAATTCACTTAAAAACTCCTCGAGTTATGGCTTAATAGGAAAAAAAATTAAAAATAACAATATGAGGTCCAACTTTAGGACCGCTCACCTGGCCAAACTATTGGAATCATATTTTCCAAATTGCTGATTCCGTCTATATTTTAAGGTCATTAATGCAAATCAATGGAAAAAACTGCATGTTTATTCTGAAATAGCACGTTTTTGTGTGTGACTTTTTTAATTTAAAATATTGTCTTTAAAAATTAGATAGCAAATTTGAGGTCACCTCTCGGACCATCAAGATAGAGTCTTAGAAATTATAGATGCGATCAGTAGATCAAATGTTATTTAGTTCACCATTTTTTTACCCACTGTAAATAAACTTAGTGCGTATGTGCTTATTTGCATACAGTTTAAATATGTATATAATTTACATATACAGTACTAAATCATTATCTTTTTGTCTTCATTCCTAATTCATTTGTCAAGAATAAATTCAAATTTTAAAACTACTCAACAGCAATGGGTAGCAAATACTGTAAATGACTACAGTTGTAATTAACTGCAAATAAAAGTAATCCTAGTAATAAATTACTTCTAATTGGGATTAAAAGTATTCACAGTTGCTGGTACCAGTAAAAAGCGGTTTATTAACTTTCTAAATCTTTTTAATTTTTTTGTTCTCGATTCTTTAGAATCGATTCTTCCTGCTTTCTGACAAACGTAAAAGAATAGCAACTACAAACAAAATGCATTATCAGAAAAACGTTGATTTGAACACGCATTACAAACAAAAGTTTAATACACAATTCTTTGTGATTTTGTATGTAGATTTTATATTATGTTATCAAGTTTTAAACTAAAAGTTAAGGTGTATGTGTGTGAATTTATTATTTTTATCATGCTTTAAGAATGTTTAGAATTTTTATTTAAAAAAGTCAATACTACACAATACATTTAGTTCTATTTCACTGTGTGTTTGAAATATTTGAATTTTTAGTTTAAAAATTTTTTTTTGATATTTATACTTTACAATTTATTGTAAAGCTGTTATTATTAAATTTAGTTTTTAATCTCAACTTTGCCTTTATTTTAAAAAGAAATTTTAAAAAAAATTTGAAAGAAATAAAATAAAAATTTCAATGGCAATTTTTTAAAGACAAATGCGCCGAACTCAATTGGATGCCTTTATTTGCACAAAGATAAATTCAACACGTTACTTTGTCTGCCAAATATTAAATTTTCTGTACATTATAAAAAAATTTGAGGTAAGTGATGCTCTATAGTGATAGCCATTTATGAATAAATAGTGATAGTCACTTTTGTTTTTTAGTACAGCTTATACTGAATGAAACATATTTCAAAATAAAATCAGAGAGTTTATATTCTATGAGGTAACGATAGGAAATCCAAAGTTCATAATTCGATTCTGCTCTTCTACTTAGAACAAAACACATAAATTACATAATATAAATTGAATTTGAAATGTCTTCTAATTCTTTATCATAACTGATAAAAGTGGAAGAAAAAACTTTTATACTTTAGTTTTTTTAATAATAAATTTCTGCCCGTTTTTTAATGACTTGAAAACGAGAGATTAAGAAAACGGACAGATCAAACTGAGAGATTAAGTGGCTGCAGCACTAAAATATCATATTCTTTCACAATTCATTTCTCCGTTTCCCGTTAAGTAAAATTAAAATTGCTGAATTCGCTTGTCATTGTTCAAAATATTTTTAAAGTATCAACAACCATTACTTTAATAGCAAATAAAGGGTTGTTCCTTAAAGGCCACCCTTAGTATACAAAAATAGTTTTAAAGCAAAGCCTTCTGGAAAAGGATTTTTTTTTCCTTTTTAAAAAAAAGTACCATATTTGGCACATTCAAGCAATTTTAAATCAAGATTTTTCTTAAATTTTATAAGAAAAACACAAAAATCTGTTTCAGATTTTCTCAAATCAATTCTATTTTCAAAAATATCCAAAAAATATGAAAAGATTTTTTAGCAATTTCACCGAAACGGTCCTTAATCTAATATTCCGGAATAACCCTTGAACAAATAATCAGTTATAAATATATAAATTAATTTTTAAAACTTTTTCGTAAAACGTCTCTTAAATTTATGCGGTTACGTAGTGTATTAAAATTGTATAAACTAGTAATATATCCAAAAGGCGTGCTTTTAAATTCATGCAAAGAGTGCGAAATAAGAAAAAACTTAATAACTTTTGATTTTGTGATCGGATCTTCAAGTTCTAGGACTCATTCTTAATGATTCGTATAATGAAGGGGTAAAAAAGATATGATCTAAATTAAGGTGTAAAAAGGATAAGATCTTAATGAAGGGGTAAAAAGGATATGATCTAAATGAAGGGATGAAAAGGATATGATCTTAATGAAGGGGTAAAAAGGATATGATCTTAATGGAGGGGTAAAAAGGATATGATCTAAATGAAGGGGTGAAAAGGATATGATCTTAATGAAGGGGTAAAAAGGATATAATCTTAATGAAGGGGTAAAAAGTCGTATTTTAATAATTCAATTTTTTCAGGATTGTATTCGGGCGATTTGACTAAACTTCCTACTTTTACATGTGAAAGAATATTCTTTAAAATGATATAAAAAAATTGCATACCTTACAGTTCCAAATTTTTTCGATAAATATTAAATAAAATACTAAAGAACTATTTACTAAAATGTATTTTTTGGGGGGAAATTATTTTTGGATAAATGAATTTTATAATAGTGGGCAAAATTTTTCAACTCGATTAAAACAAAATTGAGATATCATGAAATACGCAAGAAGTAAATGCATTTGGGGGTCCAAGTTATGGACCGCCCTCCTGACCAAACTATTAGGACCATATTTCCTCGATTGCGGCTATCCCCTATGTTTTGGGAGTCAGAAATCCGAATCTGGTCTAAAGCAGGTATGTTTATTAAGTTGTTGTTGTTGTAGGTGTAGTTAATTTACGCAGCACTAGAGCTGCACAATGGGCTATTGGCGACGGTCTAGGAAACATCCCTGAGGATGATCCGAAGACATGCCATCACAATTTTGATCCTCTACAGAGGGGATGGCACCCCCGCTTCGGTAGCCCAACGACCTGCAAGCGAATTCAAGCACTTTACGGTAAAACAGTTTAACGAGGACCAATACCGCACACCCTCGGTCCCTACGCAGACTAATCCAAGTGATCACCCATCCGCACACTGACCGCAGCCAGTGATGCTTGACTTCGATGATTTGCTGGGAACCGTGTCTTAACGATCAGTTCACTGCGGGGCATGTTTATTCAGAGAAAGTATGTTTTTGTGTCTGATTTCGCAACTAAAAATATCGTTTGTGATAATTATTAAGTTAGCATTTTTGAAATCATTATTTCGAAAAATTAAGATTGAGTTTTAGACCATAAAAATCCGATCATTAGATCAAAAGTTATTCGGGGAGGTCCGTTTTTTTTTTTTTTTTTGCGCACTGTACAAAATAATTGATAGTCTCATATTTATATATATGATCATTTCAAACAGTGCTCTCTAATGTGCATCTTTTTAGTTGCATTATCAGTCAAAATCTTTATTATTATATGATAGTGCGATAGCAGAAATAGACCAAAAAGCAACTTTCAGAGGACATGAGCTTAAAATATATCTTCCTAGTTTTCAAGATAAATTTCTTTTCAAAACATTTGAATACCAAAATTGAATTTCCTTCAAAATAAATGTCTAGACACTCGAATTTCCATTTGTATGCATGTATTATATATGTCAAAAACTTTTCTCTCCCCCCCCCCAAAAAAAAAAATTTCAAAGTTTTATTTTATTTTCGGATGTCTACGAATCGTTTGCAAGCCTAAAAAAATACACAAAATTAAAAGGTAGCTCAAATTTGTATATTTAATTAGACAAAAAACCTTTAACCAAATATTTTCTGGAAACAAATGCATTAAATTTTTTTTTGTTAGATTTGATATAAAAACTTAATTACTTTTTACGAGATATACATACATATAGTGCTATATGTACCAATTTTAAAACAATGTTGAATATTTATGAAAACATAAATTAAAACAATTTTACAATATGAAAGTGAAAAACTCCTTTTTACTTTTTCTAGTTGGAGAACTCCAATGGGAGCTTTTTTCATAGTGAAATAATCTTTTATGATAGTTATTTCTAAGGAATAGTACAAATTCGATCGAAAAATATAGTTTTCTTCTGAAAATAAGTGGACATCAAAAGTTAAGAGGAAGAAAGATTCTTTTTTAATGAATAGAAAACAGAAATCTGTCTCGTTTTGCTAACGGACGCCAACCTATGAAACTGCTTACGCAATTGCTTTCAGATCGCATCCTGATCTGACCTCTCTTCGCTTACTTTTTGTCTTGTTTAATACCCCAGTTTTCTGTACCGTAATATCTCAAATAGTTTATTTTAATTTCATTGGAGGCTTTGTCCTCTGTTCCTTACCACACAACTTGAAAATATTGTTCGAATAACATTCATACGCTTAAGAATTTAAATCGAAAAGATTTAAATTGAGAAATAATTCCTTTTAAATGAAAATGAAAATAGCGAAAAGAAGAATGGATAATCTAACGTTACACGAGCTTCATTATTTAAGCGAGGAGGGTGATGTTGAGCAGTATGCCTGTTTTTTAAGTTTTATAATATTAAGTCGCAATGTTCACTACAAAAACTAATGAAGAATACATGTGGTGGGCATGTTGTTTACAATAAACTTTCGTCATTTTTTAAATAGGAAAGGTTAGATACGTTTGTTTAAACAAGTAAAGTAATGAAAAATTACGTGTGTAATATTGTTTTCTGTTACATAAGGGCGTTGTCATCATATTCATACATACATCCGTGTTGTTGTTTATGTTTTTTCAGGTCACTGTATTAGGTTAATAAGTTGATAGTTCATAGTTTTTCTGTAGAACTAGCAACTATCAATTGTATTGTTATATTTAGGGGAAAGAGAGACGAATTTGAACAATTCTTTTAAAAAACCCTTGTTTTTCACATTTAAAATTTATTTAGTGAATATTAAACAGGTCTTTGAACGTACTTCTACACTGTTAGAATTTCTATTCCAAAGTTATGGTGAAATAACCGGCAACAATCTGTCCATCCAATTAACTGTAAAGTTTACGGTGCCGAACTGTTTTTACCTTTATGGTTTTGGAACCATTTACAACTAGTATGGTTAAAAAACCATAAGTACAAATTTATACTGTTTTTAACCATTTACAACTAGCTTAGTTTCAAAACCGTTAAAACACTTACTGGTCATTCAAGTTACTTACTAGCTTTTCGTTATTTAATGGGCATTGGGAGAAATTTTGCCTTCATGTAGGACTTTCTGATGGAACTAACCTGCATTTGCGTTACAAGTAAACGATGAAGACCTCCCACGTTTAGCCTCCCACGTTTAGCACGTTAGGTACCGAATTGTTTTTACGTTTACGGTTTTGGAACCATTTACAGCTAGTATGGTTAAAAAACCATAAGTACAAATTTATACTGTTTTTAACCATTTACAACTAGCTTGTTTCAAAACCGCTAAAACACTTACTGGTCATTCAAGTTACTTACTAGCGTTTCGTTATTTAGTGGGCATTGGGAGAAATTTTGCTTTCATGTAGGACTTTTTGATGGAACTAACCAGCATTTGCGTTACAAGTAAACGACGACGACCTCCCACGTTCAGCCTAGCGTCAATGTGACTCTCATCCATGATCTGTCTACCATATATTACGTCAGCACTGTGGTTGGTACAAGTTCTGTGCGGAATTCTTATCGGCCAGCCATCACTGGGATTCGGACCCAGTTCACCCCATTGGAAGGCGAACGCTCTATCCCCTTAGATACCACGACTCAAATTACATATCTAAACTATAATTTTTAGTGAGAGCTTGAGTTCGAATCCCGCCGGTCGAGGATTCCCGTTGTGTTAAATAATGACTAGCGCATGTTAAATCTGTAGGGGTGACAAAGTTCTCCAATTTCCTATAACAAATCAATACTTCTGGTGAGACTGAATTGGAAATTTATCATTTTCGGGTTCTGGTCAAAATTACGATCTGTGGTGGAATGAATGGAGTTTGAATGGGTCCCCCCTGTAAAACAAGCTGTGATGTGTGTGTGTCTGCAGTCGTCTTCTTGGCCATAGATGGTGACACTGAAAAACAAGAAACGCACCCAATGCCTTAAAAATTTCGCTTGTATTCCCTTATCAGGCTTTCTGTCTTTGATGAGTGGTATTAGTTACAGCAACAACAATATGTTAAGTTAGAAAGAATAAAAGCAAAGCCACAAAATGCTTTTTAAAAATTCGAGGAGTTATTTCGAATAAATTGTAACTCAGTAAAAACTTATTTACTGTCATAAAATGAACTAAGTGACCTCCTTTATAAAAAAGAAGTAGCATAATAAACACTGCAAAAGATAACATTTTTATCTCGTGTATTTCAGATAAAACTCTTTTAAAGAACATATATCATTATGACAATCTTTTTTTGTTAAAAGTATTAAATGATAACACCAGTTTATATTTGCTTTAAGGTAGAAATTAAGTATTTGTAAAAATTATGTTTACATGCACACGCATATATATAGACAAAAAAAAAATAGAAAAGAGCGAATAACGAAGTAAATTAAGACAAATAAAAATATGTTTGTTTTATTTACAGCAGGAAAGCTGCAAGTACATAAAACCCATAAAATAGGTAAAAATTAAAAGAAAAAAAATATAAAAAGTTTTAAAGGGATAAAAAGGTATTAATAAATAAAAGGTTTTTAAAAAATATTTAAAAAATAAAAAAATAAATAAATAAAAAGTCGGAAAAACAAAATTCGGAAAATAAATAATCTCATCTGGTCACACAAATATATCCGCACAAAAAAGAGTGCTTTCTAATATTGTATTAATAAAGTATAACTATAGTATAAATATTATAACTATAGTTACACGTATGGTATAGTATACACGTTAACTATAGAATAAATATTATATTTATACTATAGTTAACATGGTATCTAAAAACAGATAAATTAATCCTGATGAAAAAATTGAAATAAATATATTGGTTGTTATGTTCGGCTGAAGAAGCTGAGTAATTTATTCAAGTTATAGCATTAGTTCATCAACAGATGGCGTTAAAAGCAATGTTTTCAACAATACATCAGACTAATCCAACTGAAATAGTTGCATGAAGAACTGTTAACTTATGCCTCTATCACACGAGAGAAAAATAAGCGCAACCGTAAGTGTAACTGCAAGTGTAAGTGAAACTCTAAGCGCAATTCCTCCGTTCGGAGTTGCCGATAGGGTTGCTTAATTGCCTGAACGGGTGCATGCAATTGGGTTACCATATTTTGTTATTTATCTTTACTTTTGGCTCATATTTAATTTTATCATATGATTCTAATAATAGAATCATATGATTCTAATAATAGATCATTATATCATAGTTTCTCAACGATGTTCGTAAAGACGCTGTAGAATATTGATTTATTTTGATTTAATTTTTTACATTTGTATTTGTGTTAAGTCTTTTTTTCAGCAGCAAATTAAAATTCTGAAAACTTTATTTCCCCATTAGTGAAGTAGCATAGTATAAAGAGGAATATGATTTCTACCTCATAATATGAGATGATATTAAGATATCATTGAGTTTCATGCTGCGTCCCTAAAAAGATAAGGGGGTGAAAGGGGGATGGACTTAAATACTATCTAGAATTTTGACGATTTATTTACGTTGATTTGAGTGACTATTGTACAAAACATGGTGCGTAGCATTTTTAAAAAGTGCTTTTTAAGTAAAGTAGCATAGTATAAAAAGGATTATGATTTCTACCTCATAATATAAAATTATATTAAGATATCAATGAATTTCATGTTGCGTCCCTAAAGGGATAAGGGGGTAAAAGGGGGATGGACTTAAATACTATCTTGAATTTTGACGATTTTTTTTATCTTGATTTGAGTGACTAAGGTATAAAACATGGTGTGTAGCGTTTTTAAAAAGTGATTAAAGGTGCTTATTTTCGATTTTCATTTTTTAAAGGTGCTTTTCTTAATAAGTGTTTTTAAAAAGTGCCTTATTTTCCTTTTTCGAAAATGAGATTTATGAAAGGGAATGTCGATTTTCTCCACATATTACGTAAAAACGTACTTTTCATATTTTTCTATTTCACGTTTTCAGAATTCATTCGTCCCGCAGTGGAGTGATCGTTAAGACACGGTTCTCAGCAGATCACCGAAGTCAAGCATCACTGGCTATGGTCAGTGTGCGGGTGGGTGACCACTTGGATCAGTCTGCGTAGGGACCGAGGGTGTGTGGTATTGGTACTCGTTAAACTGTTCTACTGTAAAGTGCTCGACTTCACGTGAAGGTTGCATATGCGGTTTAGTTTCCTCCAAAAGTATATATATATATATATATACTTTTATATCCAAAAGTATATATATATAAGTCCTCAAACAGCTTCAGGTGGTTTTATGCAAATGGTGATTTTTAAAACATTGTTTTACAAATTTTCTCAATTAGCAGTTCTATTGTATGACGAACTTAGTTAGTAATTTAGAGAATTGCTGTAAACACATTACCTTGTTCTCACATTACAATGTTTGTTAAGCGGAACGCAACAAACCGCACATTTCAAACGTTTTTTTTTTCTTTTAAATTCATTTGCAAATTTTATACGCCGAGAAAATCATAACGTAAACAAAGTAAAATGAATTCTAACTTCACGTGTTATCCAGATTCACAATATTCTCGTTAATTATTGGGATATCATGTTGCCACAGAGATAGGCTATAACAGGGAAATGTGACAAAGTGCTTTACTAGCATTAATAAATTCATCGACATTAAAATAATAACATTTGGGTAAACAGTGACAAAATCAATATTATATCTAAAATCACAAATTAAGCTTGTGAAAAATATTTAAAGATTCTTTATTTCATTGACAAATTTAATCATAAGTTCGAAAACAAGACCATATCCATTGAAATTCTGTAGAAAGTATCTGTTTTCTAAACTGACGATAGTTTTAAATGCTGAGATTAGGGACATAGAGACAAATCTAGATTATTTCCATCATTTTTTATTTCTTTTCTTTTTCTTTAAGAAAAACTTATTAAAATTCTTGATCAGCTCCTTATTAATCTTCCAATTTCAATTTTTAATAATAGTTCTGCTTATTTAAACATTGGTACCATTTGACAGCCTATTTTGATCTTTTATTGTAATTGCATTAAATGCATTTTGAGTATTTCTTTTGCCAGAATCAAATTATCGCCAAGTCGGCATAAAAAAACAATGTAACCCTTGAGCAGTAAGATCAAAAAAGCAGAGCGTCTTTTTGAAAAGGTGATCTAGTATACTTATTACTGTTTATAATGCCACTTTCTGCTTGCTTCACCTTTCTGCTTGCTGCATTTGGTTTCACCAGCAAGTCTGCTTGGTGAAACCAAGCGAATTTAAGGCAGACAGCACGTTTCTTGTTTTTCAGAGGAGCCATTTATGGCCAAGAATACGACCCAAGTAAATTTCAACTATTTAACTAAATTCTTGTGTGGAATTATGGTAAGGCATATTTTAAACGCTTTCGCTTATAACAAATGCTTTTGGACCATTATTAGAAATTTGAAGTCGGATAATTAGGCAATGTCAGGATCGTAAAAATAGGGTGGTCAACATGTTGCTGTTGTACTGGTGAACATGCTGTGTACTGGGGAAATGCAATTGACCTAATAAACTAGTCATAGCCTGCTGAATACCAAAAAAGGAGAAATTAAAAAAATGTATACAAAAATATATGACGAATGCCAAGAAAAGGCCTATTGAATATCATCTTTACAGATAAGTAAAGAATATTGTATCTGGTCTATTTTCCAACTAATCACCCTTTTCTTGTCGGATTTATTTCGCCAACTCATATGAACTGTTATAAAATGCATTTGCGTTTTTAGCCGTATAATAAAGATACTTAAGTTCTCAAAAGATTTATGAAAATCTGTAAATTGCACAAAAATAGTTTTATAAGATATAATTTCATTTCTCTTCCTTTCCTTTAAAATTCGTATTAATAATTTGTCTGCGCTATGTGTAAAGGTCAAACTAATTTTATTTCAAGAAATATTGTATAAATGCATCTTAAATTTATGATTCATGCTTTATATCGTATCATAAAAATATTTTTCTGATTCTTATGAGTATCATATCTTACTGTAGTTATAAATTGTAATATTACTGAATAACAAACAAGGTGGTAGCTACTTTACATCAAATAGTGCAAAAGAACATTCTAGAAGTTTCACTGCACCAGGAACTCTCCTTGGTTTTGATGTAGTGGAACACTAGGTGAAACAATAATCCGGCATAGAGTAGTTCCCTCTATTTTTGGTGCATAGATACACGAAAATTCTTACAGTGCATACGTAGCCCTAAATGTAAACTACCACGCACAAAAGAACTCAATTTCTATGCTTTTTTCTATATCGCAACTTGTATAACGACGAGATTAGTAAAGTAATTTAATTTACGAACTTTAACAATGGAAGAATGAACGTACTATAAAAGTAAAAAAAAACACAGTTTTAACAAAAAAGCTTCTTATTTCATCACTTTAATATTTCGGAGCATAGAAAGTAATAAATAAAGCGAAAAATATTTTTATCTTCTTCAACTACAGTATTCTTGTCAATGAAAGCACCTTGAAAAATGATTGATGTCAGTAGAGCAATGTTTTAAATTAAACTCAGTAAGAACAAGTAAACCAGAACCTAAGTCAATCAACTTTAAGCATTTTTATACTCTAGAAAAATTTCACATCCAGATTACGGTAGTGACTCGCTGACGTTGTAACAAACTCAATTCATTAACTTTATCTGTAATTTCATGCCGTTCAAATTACAACGACCGAAAAAATATAGGTCTGACATAAATGCTTTTTCGAATAACATATGGCGAATGAATTAAAATAAGCCATAAGTCCATGAAAGTTATTTTTAGTTCAATCCTTGATGTTGTTTAAAACTCAGGCAAATTTCTTTGCGAATCGTGGCGAAGAAGTGAGAATGAATCATTGGTCGAGAAGTGAGTGAGTTGCAGGTTTGTTGCCCGCGGTCACTAATGTAGACACAGTTGAAAGATACGTTTGTTATCACTGGCTGTCATCGAACCTAGGATCTCTGTGCTGGTATCCATTTTTAATTACGTATAAATTCTGAGAAGTTCATTTTATATTGCTTAGGTTAAAAATATCGATTTTTTATGTAAACCTGTTCGAAATATTTGTTCTGTGTGGAATAGATTATACTTCCTGAAACTTCTTGAAACCCAGCGTTTCCAATAAATAATTTTTATAAGTCTGGGAACATGATTTGAATTGCAAGCAAATGCAGCATTGCGTTGAAAAGGATTGCAAAACATTATTTTTTAAAGATAGATTCTAGATGGTTGCCAGAAAATTACATTTGATCTCGGATGCTAGCCAGTCTGAATAATAAAAGCGGTTGGTGCGCAATACTCACCTAATTTCCATAATGTCGGTTTTGAAATATTGAAGCTGACACAACACTGTTGAGGATTTACTTGATATTAATAATAGACTTCAATTAAACAGCATGAAAGAAAACAGATAACGAGTATAAATGAAAACTGAATAAAAATAAGTAATGAATAATTAAAATATTTCCCTTATGATACTATTGAGAACTATTAATGAACATAAATCCTTTTTCTAAGCAATCATTTTATCAAATAACATTTGAAATTAAAAGGTTATTGTTATAAAAAATTTGGTGAATTCAACTTTAATTTAATATTTTCGCTTACCAAACGAAAGCATGTAGGTGTTTTAAACACATTTTTTGCATTCATCACTTTGTGCATGAAGCTTAAAGTTGAGTTCTAAATCATTTAACGAATTTCGTTAACCCTAATTCATAATAGAAAATTAATGTAATTTTCTAAAAAAATTATAATTGTTAAACGGGTTATGAAATCATACTCAGATTTAAATAGCTTTACCTTAAAATGTAACGTAGAACTACGTTATTCTAGTAATTATTTAGAAAACAAAAAAAATAATAGCAGTGCAAGTAAATACCTTTTAGTTAGGAATGCAAATATATTTATAGGAAAACAATACCTTTAGAACTTATATCAATTTTATGTTGATGTCGATAAACCAATAATCCCACCCTGTGATTTTCCGGCCATTAAAAAGGCACCTACAACATGAAAAACTTATATATATAATATATATATATATAATAAAAATAATTAGATTAATTCTGAAGTACATAAATTTCAAGTAGCTTTATTGACTGTTAATGGCGTCTATGTATTCTTAAACATTGGAGAGTGAGTTTATATACGTTGTTTTAGGAGAAAATTACTGAAGATTAAATTTCTTGATTTAAGCGAGTGACATAGTGTTCCAAGGACGCGCTAAGTAAGGTGTGCACTCAATTTACAGGATAATCAACCATAAAGCAGTCTCAGAAAGTAATTTATCATGAGAAAACCTCCTAAGGGAAAGCACGATTATTCAGTTACTGCACATTGGTTGCACTATTCTATGTAATGCTTACATGATCTTGTTTGTTAAAAAAAGTAACTTGTATAAAAATTCTGCCAAGATTTGATAACAGCTTAATAAATACAAACAAAAAGTTTTTTTTTTCTCTTGGAGAATAACCCACTCACCACAGATTATCTCCTAAGAGTAAATTAAAATAAGGATTTGTAATATTAATAAGATTATTAATGAGAAAATAAATAAAATAGCTGATACATTTTGTTTGCTTTTTAAAACATAGTTTTCACCTTTTCCGCAACAGTCAATAAAATTAATCAGATTACGAACGTAAGTTAGTTCTAAATTGATGTACAAGTATAATCATTAACGTTTGCATACGTCGAAATCATTCTGTGGGATGAGCAACTCTTTTCAACATTTGGATTACAATGCTTGATTTCTTTTTTTCATTAATAATTTCTTTTTCTATTATTAATTTCTTTTTGAATTATTCTTACGTAATTGAGATATATTTTTTTCTTTTAAATTTTTTTTTTTTTTTAAATTAATTTTGTGGGTTGCATATTAACATTGAGGATAAGAAAAAAAAAGATAAACATTGTCGAAAATCGAAAAATCATTCACAAAAAAGTAAGATTAATATTATTAAAGCCTATTTGATGTCCTGTAGAATTTGCGAACAGGTAGAAGTTCAACATTAAAAACTTCTTCAACTTTTATATGGCAAACAATTTGGTGTTTATACTTTTTTTAAAATCCCGTCCTCTTTAATAGTAGTTTGTCGGGCATTGATTGTGTTAGTTTTTCCTCGATTGATTATTATTTTACGACAATTAATGTGTTGTTTCTTTAACTTCAACATTGATTTTGAAAATAAGAATTAAGGACGCTGATTACGTAATAGACTAATAGACTGAACATGCAGAGTTTGGATATTTATTTTGGATAAAGTTAGTGTCCTTAAAACTTGTCGTATCAGAAGGTTTGAGCATATTTTAAGATTGTGAACTATCGAACTCTGTTGAAAAAGGTTACCTTTGAAATGTTATTACAATTAGATGGCTTACGCAGTGGCAGATTTTAAGACATTAAAAGTCAATCGTTGGACGCCTGGTTGGATTGGAACAGTTGGAGGAAGCATAATGAGATGACCTTGGCATACACCGAAGAGCCATTACATTATGACCACCCTCCATCTATAACAATGGGGTCGCCCAGGTTTTCATGGTTTCTCGCCCAGGAACAATGTTTTCATGGGGCTAATTAGGATCCATAATCCTCATAGAACAATCCCTGACGTCTGTAAGATTCTTAAACATAGTTGCAGACCAGGTTCACCCATTCATGGCAACAGTTTTTCCTGCGGGGGATGGTGTTTACCAACAGGATAATGCACCATGTCTTAAGGGTCGAATCGTCATGGATTGGTTCGAGGAACATTTCAGTGACTTTCAAGTCATGTCTTGCCCTCAAATTCACCTGACCTTAATCCAATAGAGCATTAGTGGTCCTACTTGGAAAACCAAATTCGTGCTGCCACGCTACCCCCTCGTAATGTGAGGGAATTGCAGGACCAGTTGGTGAGCACTTGGTACCAGATACCTCAGACTACCTATCAGCACCTTGTGGAATCAATGCCACGGCGGGAGCTAGCAGTTTTGAGTGCTAAAGGTTGTCGTACATGATATTAGCTGGGTAGTCATAAAGTAATGGCACTTCGGTGTATAGTAGAATGTTGAACAGTTGAAGAAGAAGCTTATTCGGAAGCTCAATTTATTATTTTATTTTCCATCGACAAATGAGATTACATTTCTGATTATAAAATGTGCATAAAATAACTATAATTTATCTTGGGCTTAAATTCGTAAAACTATGATAGAATTATCTTAATTTTTATTAATTTATTTTAAATTTTTCTAACCTTCTCATGATTTGATTATTTTCTTTAACTTTGTTTTTATCCTTGCCTTTAAGCCACTTCCTTTTTTTCAATCTGTTTGTAAATTCCTGTTGCGTGCTTTTGAATTTTTTTAACTTTGCTTCAAAGAAGATTTGATTTAGAGGCGGGCCATGCTCTATGCTTCTCGGGGAGGTTCAGAGAAGTACATCTGAATAAAATATGCTTGACTAGTTTCGGTGATATATTAAGAGTTTTTTATAATTTTTTTTAATATGATAAACAAAAAACATTAAAAGTTTATTTGATTGTTATGCGTTTCTTAAAAAACATATATTTTTCCCTTTGTTTAATGAAAATTATTTATTTGCAATAAAAAAAATTGAAATTTTTCTTTTCACCAGTTGTTTCAGAATCCTTCATGAGTTCTCTGTCAAAAATACTTTTTTCAATCGAATTTAATTTAAGCTACTTAAGTGATTTGTAAGAAAGTAGCGTTAGAATTTTTTGTGTGGCGAACTAATTATTTTAAATATTTTCCTTTCTAGAAAATATTAATTGTATTTTAATTTGCAAAATATTCGTTTGGTTGTCAAAAACATATGTTAGCAAACGTTGTTTAATAACCTATTTAGAAAATTATTTTTAGCTCGGAATAACTTTTTTTTTTGCAAAGTACATCTGATACTTCTTTTTTAATTTCCATATGCTAATTAAAAAAAAGTAAAATATAGTCTCATTTAATTATTTTTCCGCGCAAAGATTGTATTTAAATACCTCAACTACAAATAAAAATGGTTGAACTCAAGTTTTTCAATATCACGTGTTCAGCAGCCGTGTGTGTTTTAAAGTGGAATTTTCCTTTTTCCTATTTATCAATAGTTTAAAACTTACAAACTATCAGCACACATACAGGCGGCATCCTGTTTCCAATAAATCGAGATGTTCAAATTCCCCAAGATTAATGACTTTCTGAGTAAAAAAGGAAGTTGTTGCACATTTCTTAGGGAGACGTCAAAAGTGCTACAATTTTGATTGATCGCTTTTTTTTTCCTTCTTCTCAGTTTTACTTCAACCTTTCATCACGTCATTTAAAGCGTCGCTGTAGTTTATTTAAAGTTTATAAAGTTATTATCTATCTTTTAAACTATGAATTAGAGTGATTAAGAGTATTACCCTTCTTATTCACTGGAGAAAAATTATTTTTAACTATTTTATTCTGAGATACCTTTCTTTGATGAAGAAATACTTTTTTGGTTTAATATTTTAGAATAATATTTAAAAATGCAATATTTTATTAGTTAAATAATAGCCGATATCGGAAAGAAAATTTTGGCTCCTTAATTGTTTTGATTAATTTTGATTTTTGATGATTGCAGAAATTCATTCTCAAATTTGCTTGCTTCTAATAAATTTATACCTTAATAATATGCCAGATATACTGTAATTTTTATAATTATAAGTACCGTAAGATCACTGAATCACTATTAGGTAAATGTTGCTGTAAAAAATACGGTTTATTATTTAACGGTAAAAATGTATTGAGAAAAATGGATTTCACTATTATCATAAAACTATTATGCTTAAACTGAAGATTGTCGCATTGAAATAATGTTCTGTCGTATTGAAATATTATTCATTTTAGTCGCTTTAACTTAGATAATCGATTTAACTAAGATATTCGATTTTTCATGGTTCAATAACACACTTCTACACTTAATTTAAATAAAATCTCTCCCGGTTTTGTTTGCATGTTTATTTTTTAACTTAGAAGGAAAAATTTCTAAATTTTGCCTCTGCTCACTTGCACCATCTCTGATTTCAAGGAATCAGAGAATGCTCTAATGGATAAATAAAGAAGCTTTTTTTTCACAAGTAGAGACCTGCAGAAAATTGAAGTCGCTGTGTACTTGCGTTGATTTTTTTATTGAAATAAATCTGTTTCTCAACATTTCAATGTAATCCTGTGTAAGGTTATTTTTTATCAAATGGCAGGCACTGAACTTTATTCTTCGCCTTTGAAGATGCCGGAATTGTTACTCATTTTACGTTACCCAGTGGGTACCTGTGAACCAAAGTTACGGAGGCGAGCAACATTACCCACGCAACACTGCCATAAACCCGTTCATAGGGTGGGCCACATTCACACATCACACACAACAGAGGACAACACATAGAGAGAAGCACTCATGCCCAGAGCGGGATTCGAACCCGCAGCCATTGACTTCGCAGTCAGGCGCGCTAGCCGCTCGGCCACCTGACCGGCCTGTGCAAGGATATAGTAGAACTAAAACAGTAGAACTGTTCAGATTGTTAATTGCTGATAATGTTTAGAATATATCTTAATTTATACGTCATATAACTAAGATATCGGTAAGCATTGTTATTGTTGTAATTGTTAAGCATTATATAATTGTTAAGCTATTCCGCTATTTTCTACTTATTTCTTAGCCAGTTATACTGAGGAAAAAATGGTTAAAGCTACTAAAATATGGTAAAATTTGCCATTTTCCTTGCTATATGGAAACACCGAAAATCTTGGTAATTTTTACTGATCCTCTTAGGTGATGATTTTCATAAAATTTACAATAAACTATGGTTTTATAATCTGTGATAAAATTCGGTAAATGGGGTAAAATTTGATACTTTTATCATAATGAGTTAGATCATAGCATAAAAACCATTTATTTGGTTAAATTTACTTTTCGGTTTTGTAGTTTTTACTAAATAATTGATAACACGAACTAATATTTTTACAACCACAAATTTCGGTAAACCATTATCATTTGATGAAAAAATTACCGAACGAATGGTTTAAATACCGTATATAGTGGTTTTGTCTACCAGATTTTTTTTACCAGAAATGTAATTACCATACATTACGATAATTTTATCATAATTTTTTTTTCTCCGTGTAACTATAGTTTGGGGATCGAATTTGAACGTCACTCCGTTACTGAAATCGTACCTCGTTTGCAATCTTAAATCGTTCGATTTAGGAGCAACGTATCAAATTCAACTACTGAACAGATCGAATTTACAGTCACTTAAACTGTAACTGTCGACATTGGCTGAAAGCTACAATTTCTGGTCTAACTTTCAGCTATCATGTGAGTGAGGTTTATGATAAGACGAATGCAACAATTGAGAACTCTAATTTAAAAAATCTTCCAGTGCTGATCTTCCAGTGAAAGATCTTCCAATCTTTGAGTTTTTTTCAGCAGAAAACCTCAATCTATGTTTGAATGAATCGGGATGAAACGAAACTGTTTCCATTAATTTAATGATATTTAATATTTTCATGATGAGATTTATTCTCCTGATTTCCAGGAAGTAAAAAGTGATGAAAGTATGTAATGAGACCACTGGTTATTCAAGTAGTGATCTTGTAATCATTGGTTAGTAACTGGATAAACTGATTTGTTTCACTACCTTTAATGCTGAACCAGTATTGCCATTTGACTTTAAGAAATTCAGGATCAAATTCCGGTATAAAGTACCGGCAATTTGGCTGCGTCATCCATAAAATCCATTTTTACCGTAAAATATTATACCCTAATTATTGCAGTAATATTTACTCAATTAGAGTGATTCAGTGATTTTACTGTTATTATCTCTGTAATAAATACGTTATATTAGATTTATATGTTATGTTTTATTAGATACTACGGTTTATTATGTTTTTTAGACATATTTTTCGTAGCATGTTCCAGTGAAAATAAATGCTACGATAAAAAGTACCGAAATCCTAAGCACTGATACTTTTTACCGTGATTTTATTCGGATTTTGTTACAGTGTTCTAGAACCTAAGAAGAAGTTTTGCAATAGAACCTAAAAAGATACAGGGCTAATTATAAATACTCAATATTTTTGAGGTTGATATTGATCGAGGTTGGCAACCGGTTTCCTAAATCTTACCACTTGCAGACTTAGGGAAAACAATTAATTTTCAATATTCACTGTATAAGTAATACAAGGTAACCAGTATAAGCAGCTAATATTTTAATTAAATATTAAATTATTTCAAATATAATTGTAAGCGATTTTTGACTTATAAAAGTTTGAATTCTTTAAAAAAAATGGTACGATTAAAACAACTTACTTTTATTCAACCGAGTATTTCTAACGAATATTTGTCCCCCATTGTAATGCTAGATTTTCATTTAAAACTAATAACACCCTTTCAAATTGAAATTGAACTGACGAAACTAAACTAAAGATAAAAAACACATCACCGTTTAGCATCATGACATGAAAATTTCAAAGTTGATGGCATCCTCGAAGACTTCTCTGTGAGAAAAACAAATTTTCAAGTTCTACAAATAATTCTCTCTTATATTTATTACTGATATTCATCCATCTTGTCTCAGTACAAAATTCTGCAAAAAATTTATCCAAAATGAATCGGAGCCACTTTTTAGTTTCTTTTATCAATTTCTACTTGAATAAAATTATTATTTTTTATTTTAAAAGTAATTGTAATTCAATAATTATAAAGTAATAGCAATTTAATGCCATAGTGAGATTGCAAAAAATGTTTTCAAAATTCACCCGATCATCTAAAAATAACGGCAAAGTACTGACTTTCTCTGCATGCTGAAAATCATGCAAAACGCCAGACTATGTCTAAGACATCCCAATATTATAAACAGGTAAATCTGTTAGATATCATTGCAATATCAATAATACGTGTGCACTGATGAGAACTTGTTTTTTTTTGAACCATGAGCACATTTGTTGCCATCCTGATATGACGCAAAGTTGAATCAGAAAATAGTGCCAATTAATCACTTTAAAATTTATTGCACTATAACTATGACGTTAGTGATATCTTAATATTGTTATCCAGATCACTTGTTACATTGATAAATCTATTACATTCAATTACTCAATAATTTATTCCTTTCTATTTATTTAAAACTGATTAAATTCATTTAGATTAAATTGTATTCGTGTATAATTTCCCATTATACACAATTCAAATTTATGCGATTTAATGATATTTAACTCTGCTATACTCAATGATAACTGATTAGTGGATATTCAGTTGTAATAGAATCAATAATATATTCATCACATTTGTATTATATTATATAAGGTTCTATGATATTATATTAAAATGGATTTGAAGATGATTAATTAAATTCAAATAACATTATATAATATTTGATTTTATTATGAAAGACTAGGATTAGGAAAGACTAGTAAGAGTATCCAAAAAACGGCCAACACAAAAACCTTACTCACCATTTACTGGATTATAGCATATTTATTTACTGCAATTCGTCCAAATTGTTTACATCGAACAAAAATTTATTGAAAATAAGAATAGTTTAATCAAAGATTTATATAATGAACAAACAGTTACATTGATCAATGTTTGCTTTCATTTAAATAACATTGCTGAATAATATATGGTAGTATTCCATATACCATTCATTCATTTAAGGTATCATATTTTTTCCTTGAAACCGTAGAAGAAAATAAAGAAAAAATTGTTATCTTGTATCAAAATTCCAAACTTTGTTGTTATCTTGTTTCAAAATTTGTTATTATTTTATATCGAAATTCGTAAATGTGTTGTAATCGTGCATTAAAATTTCAAAATTTATGTTAGTTTGCATTAAAATTTCAAAATATGTTATTATCTTGTATCAAATTTTTCGTGGCAATATGGCGTCAGGGAAGTAGAAAATATTAAAAAAAACTATTTAGCAACTTGAAAATATTAAATTAAAATTGGACTTGCTAATTTTTTTTTCTCTCAAATTAATAAAACTGTCTTAATTTTGCTAATTTGGCAGTTGATAAATATAAATACTAACGAAATAAATTTCATGATGAAAAGCTTTTATTTGCAGCATAAATGATTTTCAAAGCTTAGTTAGCAGAAATATTAGTCCAAAAATCAATCTTTCTTAAAGTAGTTTATCTTCAAAATTGACAATTTAATCAGTTTAGCATTTGATTAAAGGGTCTTACTTAAGAGTTTAGCATTTAACAAAACAAGCTTACTGTGAAAAACCGAATTTATAACTTCCTTAACTCAAAATCTTTAAACCACAATTTTTTGAAATATAAAGTTTTGTGTTATATTTTCCGAAAAACAAGAACTTATTTTATCACATTTACAAAAACAGGACTTAGGAAAAAAATTTTAGATTCACAGAGGTATATTAAGAAAAAAAAACAGTCAAAACTACTAGAATATGGCAGCATTTACAGTGTTTCTGGTTCTATGGGAATACCAAAAAGAACAATACTTTTAATAGAAGAATTAATAATAACTTTTGTTAAAATTAACAATAATAGTTTTACTAGCATGCTGTTTGGTAGTAAATGTGATAAAATTGCTATTTTATCATGATACTTTAAAGTATGGCATAAAAACCACTTGTTCAGTTAAATAAAATTTTCAATTTTGTATTTTGTTTTATATAGAGCTATAATTTTGAAAACCAAAATTTCAGGAAATTTCCATACGAATGGAAAAATTACTAAATAATTTATTCAAATACTGTATATTTTGGTTTTATAACTAGAATTATGGTTTCTTCATGAGAATTGTCATTACCATACAAAAATGATAATTTTACTGGAATTTTCTCCGTGTACAAATATATTTTCCTAAAATTTGATAAAACTAAAATATATTATTTTAACTTTGCAGTATTTTGATTTTGAAGATTAACAATAAAAATATAATTTAATCTTTGCTCACTGAAATATTTAAAGATTTACATTATTTAAAAACAAGCTTAAAGCTTTTGGCTCTTTTTAACTATAGTTCTTTTTTTATTGTTCAGTTATGTAAAGAACGAAAGTTTTTTTTTCTCCGTCCAGAACTAGAAAAAGGGTTTCCGGCTTTAAAAGATTATTCTTCCTTATTTTCGGTCCTCGATTATTTAATTTACTTCTAAGCTTCTTAACACCCAAAATAAATGAGCTTTTCTAACTTAACTCTTAAATTTAAGTAACTTGCGCGTTTTTTATTTATTTATTCATGAGATTCTAAAAATGTGTACGGATAACGTATATGGATGTGTATTTTTTATTTTCCTCCTTGAAGAAAAAATTATAACTTTTTCGATCAAACTTACTTTGAGAAAGTTATGAATATTTGTGATTTTTTAATGGATTAAAGTAGAAATTTTATTGAAATAATAGGAAATTAACTATAATTTTAAAAACTATTTATAGCTCTAAACATAATAAGAAATCTGCTTATTTCTAAATGTTCTAAATTTCAGTAAGGTGTTCTTGGCGAATTTAAAAAAGATATTGTTTTTTTTTTAACGCCAATATTGCCTACTATGTTTTTCTCTTACCTCGTGCGCTCAACGAACGTAAAGAGAAATCTAGTTTCCATGACAACGGTAGCATTAAACGTTTAACGCAACCTTGTTGGAAGTCGCATTAGAAGTTTCACTTAAAAAAAAAAACATTTCATTTCGAAAAATGTATTTAAGAATGAAACACAAATTTTAAATTGCAAACAATGCTGTCAAATATGTAACTATTTAATCACATTATGATAAATGCATGAATTTTTTTCTTCCTAGAAACGGGAAATTCTACAAAAAGTGTTCCATTATACACATTGAGAAATTCACGTAAAATCCATAAATTTATATGGTCAACTCCTTTCTTTGAGAAATAAGAAGTCCAATTCCAGTGATTGTAAAGAAATTCAGATAAATTTGTTAAATTTTATTCTTATACGTTAATTTATACAGTTATTATTAAAGTTTATTAACTCAATTTATGAGTGTGCTTCCTTTCCTACAATTGCAAAGGTTTCGGGTCCGATCTCAGCCTCCGCCAGAAAATATATCTCACTCATTGGTTGACCACGGACAACAAACACGCACTCAATCCTTGACAAATGACAGGTCCACGCTTTTTCTTCTTGTTACATGGTGTGCCTTATTTTGTTAGATTCTAAAACACTATCAAGGCCTGGATTTAAGAGAACTATGACACGTTTTATGTTAATTTAATGTCCTTTGCTATATATTTGAAAGACGTGTATTTTCAAGTTCATATAGTCTTACAGGCATCGGGGTTAAATTTATTTCTACGGGGAGAGACCAGAACGCCTTCTACAAGCGGCAACCATTTTTAGAGTGTAGGACAATATATCATTTTCTTTTAGATCTTTTCCAATGGGGATTAATGCTAGATAGCAAAACATTCCTTCTAAACTTTTAAATAAAAAGACACCCTAGTTTTTTTCTCTTTTTCTTAAGCCGGGATGTTACCGTACTTTGAAACCTTCGTTTTTTATTTTATTATGCGTCTTGTTGTTGTTGTTGTTCATTTACGTCGCACTAGAGCTGCACAATGGGCTATTGGCGGCGGTCTGGGAAACATCTCTGAGGATGATCCGAAGACATTCCATCACAATTTTAATCCTCTGCAGAGGGAATGGCACCCCCGCTTCGGTAGCCCGACGACCTGCACGCGCTGTCGAGCACTTTACGGTAGAACAGTTTAACGAGGACCCATACCGCACACCCTCGGTCCCTATGCAGGCTGATCCAAGTGGTCACTCACTCACCGGCACACTGACCGTAGCCAGTGATGCTTGACTTCGGTGATCTGCTGGGAACCGTGTCTTAACGATCAGTCCACTGCGGGACTATCATGCATCTATATTGTATTAAAAAATATAAACTATTATAAATATTAATGTTACTTTTGATTAAAATGCTTCATTGTATTTAAAAATATGCAGATGGAAATAAAAGTCGACATGTTTCAAGCCCTCAAAAAAATCACCCATTCTCTAGACTTTCCAGACGTGAATGAGAAGAAACAAAAGTGATTTAAGATATAAAACGTAAAGTTGACAACGAAAAATGGCGGATGAAGGGGAAAAACAAAACTAGAATAACTGCAGTAGCCGCGACGGAAAAAGAAAAAAATTAATATGAAAAAAGAGAGCAAGAGAAACAATAACCGAGAAAGGCATATTAGTTTAAAATACATTTTCACGCATAATGGAGAGTTGTGAGGAACTATGGCGTTAGAAAGGGAATCAGGATTCATATGAATGAAATAAGATTCCAAGGTATCAAGATGAGCTGATCTGACTGGGATGGAAATAATTATGGTTGAAATTGAATTTTTGCCCCAGATCCCAACAATGTGCAACAATCGATAACTTATCGAATTCATAGTAACGATTTTTTTAATTCAGTAATATCTATCCACTTTAGCTTCTTGAGGTTATTTATGTATTGCTATTGTTATTATTGAGCTATACACGCTAATTTGTTTGAAATAATTGAAGGAAATATAAAATAAACCGCTTAATCTATAAGTCGAATTTAAACTGATGTTTCGTTATAATATAATAAATATCAAACCATTTTATTTCATTTTTCCATTTCATCATATACAGATTTAATTAACATGAGCTGAAAAAAGTATTTATTAAAATATTACTTATCTGTTTCGTTTGAACTAAAAACATGTACAACCTTAGGTGTGCATTTTGGCTAATTTTTGGTGTACGAAATTACTGTTTCATTCCCCGAACCAGAATTAGCTTAGCTTTGCAATCTTTTTGTTTTAACTTGCAATTTATATGTTATACAAAATACAAACTAAACTTTGATAATTAACATGAGTTTGAATTTAGTACATTAAACTTCTTTTTAAAACTTTATTTTATAAAATAATGAAGGAATTGTTTGTTTTAAGAGATACTTATTGTAAAAGAGACAAGTAATGCAGTCGGTAGATTCAGTATTTTTCTTTTTTCTTCTTTGCTCGCCCTGCTATTCAATGTATTGTTAGAATTGGATGGTTTTCCGAAAAGCATCTTAGAAATAAATGGTTTATAAGAAATGATGAACGAACTTTTGATGCAAAGTAGTACTTATTGTTTTTTTCACTTAAATGCACTTACTAACTCTGCTCTAACTTCTTCACATAATGAATATATATGAGATAAAGATAACATTTTTGTCAAATATTCTACAGATGTTCTTCCTAATGAACAGGAAGACATTAATTTCGCATTTTCTTTGTCGTGTGAGTTATTTTACGTCATTATCTCAAAATACCTCACATTACTTATCAAATCGGGAATCTGTTGTTCTGTGGTTTTGCTCTTTCTTCATCTTCAATGATTCTTTATGCGTAGGAAGCATTATCACTTCAATAGAAACATTTTTTTAACGTTTATACGCGTAATATAAAATATAGTTAAAACATTAATAACTATTATTACTAATCTTATCAGTGACTTTACAGCACAGAGAAAAAATATGGTAAAAACTACCAGAATATGGTAAAATTTTTCGTATTTTCGTCACTATAGCAACACAGAAAAGATCGATATTTTTTAACGATACAAGACCAAAAGTTCCAAATTGTTAACTTATGAACAGAAAAATTAATTTAACTATATATTTTGGTTTTTATTACCAGAATTAGGATTCTTTTACCGGAAATGTCATTACCATACAGTGCGGTAATTTTATCAGAATTATTTTTAGCCGTGCAGGAATTATAATAATTTAATTAATTATTTATTTTTACTCTTTAAAAGATTTCCTTCAAAATAAATAAACATTACCGTTACAGTTTAGCTGGAGTTTTTCTTGAGAAATATTAATACCTTAGATTTTTTCAAAAGAAATCCTATGTATATTTTTTTACGCTGAATTGATTAAAACTACAGGGTGTTCCAAAATTCTCTTTACAACTTCAAAAATTCATAACTTCGAACATAAACAAGATATTTATATTCTGTCTTTTGCATGTATTACTGCAACTAATAAAGTTTTGTTTAGCACACTTCAACATGCGCACCTTTGGTGGTCCTAAGCACTTCCAGTCTGTAATCAATTTCAAGCCAGGTGAAGTAAAGATAATTTTGGAACACCCTGTATAAAACAGTCAATGGAAGGAGCATGTCAGAAGTTGCAAATATGTCTAAGTATTTCAGCATATATCAAAAGTTTTTCTTTTTACATGTACTCATGTATACTTGTCTACATTTCTATCTTAGAAGCTATCTAAAATTGTAAGTATTTTTTTCCGGTGTTATTTCTTATTCTGAATTGAATGAAGCAAAATAGGAATCTATAAGATAAATACTTAAGAAGTTATAAGAATTTTGTGAAGCTATTAGAAAACACGAGTCAAAAGGACTAATATTTCAAAAGTTGATATGTTTGTTCTTTTTTGCTGTTTCTTCCTTTTTGTTTAATAAAACTATTTATTACTTCCTAACTATTATAAGATAAATACTTAAGAAGTTATAAGAATTTTGTGTACAAAAAGTGCACATTCGAGACAAATGAGGTATTGTTTTCTACTTACTTTGTCTCACTTATAAGAAAATTGGACAAAACACGAGTCAAAAGGACTAATATTTCAAAAGTTAATATGTTTTTTCTTTTTTGCTATGTTTCCTCTTTTTTTGTTCAATAAAACTATTTATGAATTGTACTTACAATCATAAAACTATTATTTACAACTTCAAAACTATTTATCCTTTCGGCATTTAAAAATTTATTTGCAAAAAAAAAGTATTTTTTTTAAAATTAATCAAATTAAAACTACGTAACCAAAAAAAATATAGCCTTCTTTTTAACCCACACAGTAATATTTTGAGAGGCAAAAGCTGTTTTTTGACGTTGTATAAATATCCTTAAAGCAAAATATATTAATACAATGGTGTAAGGAGTTCCAGAAAAATGACATCAATTTATTCCGTGAATAAAATCAAATATAAATTCTAGAGCAATCCATGTTATGTTGATGTCCTGCAACGTTAACCTTATTTCATTCCTACTGACTAATATGTTCTTTCAACAAAGAATCCTTTTCTTAAAGTAAATACACAGTTTTACTTTTATCAAACTGTATTTCATGTTATTTTGATGCAAATGATATATTTCATTCAAGGTAATTTTCCAGAAATGACATGTTGACGAACTGATAGCTTTATACAGGGTTTACTTTGAACCACAATTGATTCTGCCTTCATATCTTTTCAAAATAATTATCCTTCATATCTATATAAAAACGCTCTCGATTTCAGTTACTTATATTTTTATTTTATTTTACTTCCGGCGTCGGGAAGTTGTCCCGATTCTGAGTTTACGACTGCCAATGTTCAACTTCATAACCTTTTTTTATTTTTTTATTTTTTATAACAGTCGTTGAACAGCCGACCCAATTTTTGGGTTTACGACTACTAATGTTCAACTCCGTAGACTTGTAATTTTGAACCAATCCAGAAGACAAGGAAACTCCTGGATCAGTACCCCCAGAGGTATTGATTTGTTATGGGAACATGGAGGACTTTGCAACTCGACAGATTTAATGTGCATCAGTCACCGTTTACTACACGGGGAATTTTCAGCCGGTAGGGATCGAACCCACGATCTCTTGGACATGGGCCCAGTGCCCTACCAGCCAGGCAATCCTGGCCTTAACTTCATAGCCTTGTAATTTTGAATCCAATCCAAATCACCTGGATCTAGCATTGAGACAAACTAGCTTTTGTGAAGGACTATATGACGGAACTAACCCGCCCATGCATGACATGGAAAGAAAAAAACACGAAACCTTCCCATGGTTAGCCCGACGACATAGAGATTCTAACCTATGATCCGTTTATCACTGAGGATATTTCATGTCAGCACTGTGGCCGGTGTGAGTCAGAAAGAGTGTTCGTATTGACCAGACAACGCTGGGATTCAAACCTGATTCACCTCCTTGGGAGGCAGACGCTCTATCTCTATAGCTACCTCGGCTCAAGTTATTTATTTTTTTTAATTTTTCATATTTTTATAATTTTTGATCTTTGGAAAATACATTCAATGCTAATGAGTTGTTCTTTTAGATTAAAAACTAGGTTTGATGTCTTAATATAAAAGATTGCCAAAAGACTAAAAATATATTAGGAAAAGTGCAAAAGTCCCCGGACATCATGAAATATCCCTAAATGAAATGTGTTATTTTTGGGATATTTATTCAAAGAAGATATTTTTATTGCTTCATTAATTATAGTTTGTCAGATAGCGGATTTTTGTTTTTGCGCTACAGCATAAGGGATACTAAAACGAAATAATTATTTTTTGCGCATTATTAATTAGGAAGATATAGTAAAAACTGTCATAAACTGAAAGGCTAACTTTTTTATATACCGCGAAATAAATCGGGCAGATTTTTAAAATAATTATAAGAGGAAATACATAAAAATCTAGGAAAAAGTTAGTCTAAATTGCGTGGTACATTTTAACAGGAAACTAATAACTATGCACAAAATACAACTTCTTTTAAAAAAAGATGAAGAATTTTTTCTTCCTTTCATGTAGAAGCTAGAACCCAAATCAGTTACAAACATCCCCTAGTTTTATTTGCTGATTTTTATTCGTATAGCTTGTTTCCAGAGTTAATATATTCTCATTCACGTATTCAATCTCTGAAATGCATTAAATAATGTGTTTTTTAGTGTGCATGGTAGTTAAATTTTATGAATCAACAATTCATATTTCCCACCTCTGATGCGGAAAGTCATAAATTGCATACCATAGCCGAACTTATTCAATAAAGTTTCAGTCACTAATCATTCAATATTTTATGATCGTGATTCAGTTTCCAGTTATAAAAAGCGACTATAATTTTTTAGTATTGTTTTATAATTAATATAAACATTAAAAATTTTTAGGTTTTTGTTCTTTATCACAAATGTATATCTGTATAGAAATCCAAAATTGTGCATAAACAAGTATGTCTTTGAATTACGTTCGATTATCAGGATTGTTTCGTACTTAATGCTCATAGTTTTTAACAAAACATATGTTTTTTAGCAAATATTTTTTCAATTATTAATCTACCTTTTAAACAAACATATAATTTTTTCTCAACTGAGAAAACTTCAGAATAACAAAATATTGGGAATCCCTAAAAGTCGTATCCTAGAAAATATTGTTCCATTGTTTTAAGCGAACGAAAATTTGGGTCTCTTAATGTTAGCTTTAATTTGTGCGTATTTCACAATATCTTTTCATATGAATCTAAAACATTTCGCATACAATTAAAAATTTCGTTTTCCCAAAGAAAATTCCATGTAAAAAAATGATTTTTAGTAGTAAGTACAGTGCTCAAAATAAAAAGCGGATTACTATGAATAACTTTTGATCTAATGATCGGATCTTCACGTTCTGACACTCAATCTTCATGGTTCGACAGGGTGACCTCACATATAGTAATTAATTAGTGCATACAGTATTTTAAGTAATGAAATCGGACAGAAAAACATACTTTCTCTGCATAAACATACCTTTCATTTGACCGATTCGGATTTCTGTCCTTCAAAATATAAGAGGTAGCCGCAATCTGGGGAAAATGCTCACAATAGTTTAGTCAGGAGAACGATCCAGAGTTTGGACCCTTTAATGTTATTTTTACTTTTTGCGTATTTCTTCAAATCTCGAGAACATTTTAAACGAATTGGAAAATTTTGCACGTGATTATAAAATTCGTTTATTCAAAGATTTTTTTAATGGCCGGCGCTGGGGATGTATTGTCCCATTGGCCTCTAATGCCACACTCTTCTCGTTACCCAGTGACACCTGTGGCGAAGCCAAGGCGGTGGAGCAGCGTCACCCACGCCACACAACCACAAACCCGTTTATAGGCCGGGTCACATTCACACAATCTCGCAACCTGATCGGCATTTATCCAAAGATAATTCAATGCAAAAAATAACTTTTAAATTTTTTTTGTTATTATTATTTTATTTAATATTAGCCCAAAAAAATTTTTACTGTAAGGTATACAATTTTTTCCTCATTTTAAAGAATATGATTTTACATGGCAAAATACAAAATTTGAGTGAAATCGGTTTAATAATTCCTGAGAAATCGAATTTTTAAAATACGACTGTTTTGAAATTCGTTTCCTCGGGAACATATTTCTTAAGTGATACTGTAATTCGATCTGTATTTCATAGTATCCTTTGACATCCATAATTTTATGACGCACTCTGTTTTTAATCATGAACGTTCTGTAATTGAAAAAAAATTGATAAAAGAAATTTTATCTGTCAAAATCGTATTTGGACAAGTCATGACATATTATATGTAGATTATACTCAAATGAATAAAATGGCACATATATCTAATAAAACTAAGCCTTTGCGATGTTTTTTTTTAATTACGGTAACATTGTGTAGAAATGGATTTAGCATATTACTGAGTCTCCAAAACAATTTTAATGGTTTTACAATAAAATAAGATACATACTAAGATCAAAATTAAAAAAAAAGAAGAAAAAAATTGATTTATCATAAATAGTGGTTGGCACTTCTTCCACAGAAAACAACATACCTATTGGTATTTATACTTAACTGTTTATTTTACTTATTCCTATTACTTATATAATTATTACTTATAACCGTTACTTATATCCATTACTTCCTATAACTGCTACTTATATCCTACTGTTATTTATTTTAAATTGTATTATTTTAATAAAATAAGCCTGATTTCAAAAATGTATGCCAACAATCGATTCGTTAGTTACTATATTGAAAGAGATAAAGCAACAAAATAAAAAATTTGCATGGAATAATATTATGTATAATAGCATTGTTTTCAGCACTCACACATTGGAAATATTCGTCAAGAGTTTAACACGGTGAAAACAAAAATCACACAGTTTTCATTCTAGTAACATGTTTGACTGAAAAATATTTAGCGTTATTGAAAAAACGTATATTCGTAATAATTAAACCTTTATAAATAATACCTCAATACAATTGTGTTTCACGGTCTGCCTGCTTAGTAGCTATAATATTTTATTGAAACATTTTGGTATTTAAAAATTTTGAAATAAAAACAAAAATATGCAGTTTTCGTAATATATTTACATTTTAGGAAGAAAAAAAACTTTTAACAAAAGTGAACTCATTTACTCCACACTCACTAATGATGCTAAAAACTTCCTTGATGAATGAATCTAATTAAAATACACCACAAGTTAAAAGTTTTACTGGTATTTGCTTACTAGACAAGCATAAAATGATATACCCTAGCAAAAACTCAGCATGAACTAGCATAAATATTTGCCGGCTCCATTAAAATTACTAGAATGCCATAGTGGTTATTGACACACTTTATTGCTTGTCAAACATATAAAAACCAGCTTGTATTGCTGGATTATTCTGCTGGACCAGTAGCAATAAAGACCTCAACTTACTAATATTTTCTGCTTTTCCAGCAATAATTCACAAGCAACAAAAGCTTTTTTTGTTGCTATTTCTAGCAGACAATCAGTTGCTTGGAAGTTTTGAAATGCCACCATGAGAATTCTACCATTAATTGCTTTTAATCTCTGTTATTGTAGCATTATTTTTCAACCATCAGTTGTTTTACATTTTGGCTATTCCAATGTTAGAATTCTATTGCCAGTTGTTTTTTTTTAAGTTATCGCTATTCTAGCTTTAATTTTCTACTATTATTGTGTTTCATTTTTGCTGTTACAGTATATTTCTTCCGTCTGTTGTTTTAAATCTATATTATATAAAACACTAATACGTAAGTATCAATAAAACCGATGATATTTCTTTTCTCGCGTTGGCAACAGCTTTCATTTTTAATTGATAGGCTTCGGAGCGCAAGAGCACGTAGTGAGCATCATATGGCTAATCTATATTATATAAAACGCTAATACGTTTTAATTGATAGGCTTCGGTGCGCAAGAGCACGCAGTGAGCATCATATGTCTAATCGGGTGAATTCTCACCGAATTATCAAAGAAATTCTCACAAAATTATCTTCATCGAAGCCGATGCTTTACATCCGGCGTTCAGTACTATTTCATATTGTTTTACAACACATGGTTTTAGCCCTCTGGTGGGAAAGACTTTAAAACAAAACTTACAACAGTTACTTTTCTCAACAACTGAAATTTAGAATAGTGTGATTAAGAAAAATATGTGAACTGTTTGCAATTTCAAATTAATATTGAAATGCACAGGTTTAGAATTTTCTACAGTGAAAGGTTTTCGGAACTTCAGTGTTCAAAAAAGTATACAAAAGCTAGACGTTAAGAACGTATCCAATGAGCGAGCAAAGCGAGCATCGGATTGCGAAGCAATCCTATATGAACTGCGAAACCAGTTCCGGGGGTTGGCGAGCACCAGCGAGCAGGAGGCGAAGCCTCCTAGTTTTTATTATAATTCTGCTTCTCTAGGTGCAATTGCTTTGAATTTTTACTATTATTTTAATATAGCTTTTACCAGTCCGGCAGATTTTAACTTTTTTTTTCTAATAGGAGGCCCACTCACAGGCACAAACTCTATGCCATTGTACTTGCGAAGTTGGAATTTGTCTCTTGTTAATGCTCAATCACAAAAAATAATAAAACCAAAGCAGAAATAATAAAACCACTCCGTGCTTTGGATCGTACTTAAAAAGCTAATAAGCATTAGATGCTTGTATATAGCTTATCATGCTATTAGGATGTAAGCCAGCTAAATAGCATATGATGCTGGCAAGCATAAAAAAGCATATAATAGAATGAAAATCCAGCTGACCTAAAAACTAGCATATTTTTGTTGCTGGTACCAGCATGAATTTTGACTTGGCTGTAGTAATATTTTTTTTATACTTTTTATTCGACTCTTTTGAGCCTGCTTATTTGTTCTGGAAATAATCTCATATCTGATAGATCTATACTTACAAATATATCACTGCAACATTTTGCTTAATATTGCAAATACGTCTTTTAATCTATTTTCCAATTTTGCAGATATGTTTGTGTTGCACTACATCATATGACAGTAAACCACCATTTTCGATACCGTTTTGGTGACATCAAGGTATGGAAACTAATTCGATACAGGAGAATCTTTGAAATTATTTTTAAAGATTACAATTCCGATTTCAAGAAAATTTTCCCTCCCATAAAGAACTGGACAGATGAGAAATGGACATAATAACCATTCTGAAACATATAATTCTTTGTACTGTTTATGTTAATTCCTTCATATATATATATAGTCAAACCCCGCTATAGTGAACCTTCAAGGGACCAAAATTTCGGTTCACTATAACCGGGAGTTCACTATATCCGTTACGCAGGCAATTTCACTAATGGTTCCCAAACTCCTCCCTTTTATTACATTATATTCATATAAGTGACTGAAAAATATTATGTAGTAGCAAAATATGTGTTATTTTTCATCACTCTTCGTCTTGCGTACAAAAAAAAATTTGTAATCTTTAGCTGATGAGCAATTCTCAACATCAGATATGGAAACACTTCCCGACTCTCAGATAATTTTTCCTGAATTTCTGTTATTCCGCTTTTTGAACCTGTCTAACTTGCCATTCGAGCACATTAAAGTAGTTTCTATAGATGGTTTTAAAAATCGGTATATGTATTTATTTTGAAGTACAAATTTGAAAATTATTTGCAAAGAAAATTGGGGGGGGGGGGGGAAATAAGTCGAAGACAGAAAAAGTTCCTTATATCCAACTTCCTCACTTTTTTGGTTCACTATATCCACTAAAAATAACATTATACGTGTATAGCAAGGTACGGGACCGAGCATTTCGTTCACTATATCCGGGAGTTCACTATAAGCCGTGTCCACTATAGCGGGGTTTGACTGTATATATATATATATATATATATATATATATATATATATATATATATATATATATATATATATATATATATATATATATATATATATATATATATATATATATATATATATATATGTATACAACAAAATAAATAAATACAAAAAAACACAAAGGAAGTTAAGAATAACAATAAGTTTCTTTTATTGCCCATAAGCTGCAAGTAAACAGAACTCATTAGATAAGTTCAAAATGAAAATAAAACACAGGGAAATTATACACATACAAAAAAAAGGAGGGGAATAATAATGAGTAGAAAAAAATAATAAAACTAACAAACAACTGATTAAAAAAAAAGAATGACTTTTTAAAAAAAAAAATAAATAAATAAATAAAAGATATAATCTTTTCATCAGCACACACGATTATATCCGCAAAAAAGAGTGCTTTCTGATATTGTATCAATATAGCCAAAGCAAAATATATTAATACAATAATGTGAGGAGCACTCAAAATTTTTTTTCCAAAAATTACAAATATATATATATATATATATATACATATATATATATATATATATATATATATATATATATATATATATATATATATATATATATATATATATATATATATATATATATATATATATATATATATATATATATATATATATATATATATATATATATATATATATATATATATATATATATATATATATATATATATATCAAAATAACTAGCGATACCAGTTTGAATAACATAGGGTCTATGAGATCAATGAGATTTTGAATCAGAATGTTATTCGCAAATATTTTTAATATGGTGTGTCTCCTGCCTGGAATTAAGAACCCCTGCTTCATCTATTCATTATCATCGTGATTTCAATTAAGATAATGAGTTTTCTCAACAAAGTTCTTAAATGAGGATTCCGGTTACTTGCTTAGTAGCCTGGATAAAATTAAGCACATATGAAGAGGAACATAAATGTTAACAATAGTTAGCAAGCTAAAGTGCATCTTTTATTTTCATTTATTTTACAACCATCGTTGAACAGCCGACCCAATTTTTGGGTTAACGACTACTAATGTTCAACTCCGTAGCCTTATAATTTAAAACCCAATCCGGAAGACAAGGGATCTCCTGGATCAAGTATTAGGAGAAATTTGCCTTCGTGGAGGACTTTTTGATGGAACTAACCCGCATCCACGTTACATGGAGAGGAAAACCACGAAACCCTCCCACGGATAGCCTAATGGCATGGGTACTCTAACCCATGATCAGTCTATCACTGTAAATATTTATTTTTCGTCAGCACTTTGATCGGTGCAAGCCGTATGCGAAATTAGCATTGCCCAGCCATCGTTGGGATTCGAACCCGGTTCACCTCATTGGAAGGCGAACGCTCTATCACCTGAGGAACTTTTCAAGTCTTGTAAGAAGATTGACTAAATAGGAAAATCAATATTCTTTTTCTCCGCTAGGGTAAATTTTAAAGTTTCGCGCATTAAAGTTCAACCTTTTCAGGGGCAATGGCAGAAAAACTGTTGAACTCATTTCACATATAATATAAACCACTAAAACATCAATAGTTTTTATCTCTTAAACTTTCTAGTTTTAAATATATAAAGATAAAGCGAATCGCTTTATTGTGGATATGCACATTTCTCTTTGCTTTTTTCGATAAAAAATTTTGATTATAATTTTCTACCCCGCAAAATGTAAAAAGTCATTAATACGGCAAAAGCGCATCTACTGGTGGACAATAATACAGTTTATTTTGAATTAATTTCAATCGGTAAGAATAATATCATGATTAGTGATTTCACACGTAAAAAGGGTTTCGTTATTATTATTATTCAAAGGCAGGTTATTTACCTAAAAATAAAAAATATTCATTCTGGATAATTATTTATTTAAAGTCGTATTTTTACGTATAAACTTCGCAAGGTTATTCTGATGTAATAGTATCCAATAACTCAACATTGACAAGGTAAGTTCATATTGTTACGAGCTAACAATGAAAACTGTTAGACTTTCCATTTCGGACGTTGGAATACTTAAAAGAAGTTGAAAAGAAGTTTTTTTTCTTTCAATGTCCACCCGACTTTCATCATTCGGGTATTAAGAGGGTAGATTTGTTGACCACTTTTTCAAGGACACTATGGAAGGTGGTTCACAGTCAGAAGTACAGAGAAGAGAAAAGAAGATCAATGGCTTTATACGGGATTCAAAACCGGAACTTTTCTGACTTGAGGTCAGCTCTCTGCCAACTATAGAGTCGCATTGAAACGAAGTTCCTATATTCATTAACGAAAGGCAAAGAAAATGGCAATTTATTTTTCCAAAAGGGTAATATTTGTAACACCTAAAGTAATTCACCTTCAAAAAATTTGGTAAAACAAACACGCTATAATATTTGCGAAAGAGGACGTCTTTTTGAAAATGTTATAACTCAAGTCTGACCACCGAAGAAAAAGCAACATTTATTCGCTTACTTTACTTTCATTTAAAATCCCAAACTAAATTTTTAAGGAGAGTTTAGCTTAGAGGTTTCGAAAATTTTAAATTACAAGTAGGAAAATCTTAAATTCGTTTTAAATAACATGTGTTTGATTTTATAATTTTTTTCAAGAATTTTTCTTCTGCATTAATATTACTATATGCATGCATTTCTGAAAAAATCACCTTTCTTTTATCGCCAAAAAATTACTTTGCTTTCAGAATTTCTAAATCAATACGGGTTCGATAAAAATATTTCAGGGTAGTCTTTGAAATTTGTTCAACCTTAAAAAAAAACATCATCCTCTGAATTTATTCTGGTGTTGAAACAACATCATTGATTGATTCAGTTTTGTTTTTAAGGCTTATCTCTAATGGAAATATAAGTCTGTAGCTTCAGTACATTATCTCAATAAGGACGAAAAAGTTTGGTTCAGGAATCTGATATCAAATAACAGATATCCTGTTTCAACGGTGGGAATATTTTATTTCATACCATCTGCATATATTATTGACAGAAAAGGTATTCGTACTAAAAATTCCGGTTTCATAGTCCATAACAAAAGAAAAACTGAATGTGTTAAATAACGAATTTTAATTCTAGTTTTATATGGCTTGTCAAAATATTAATGAACATGAGTTTCATGGAAATTAGAAGTTTTTAAAGATATAGTGTTGTTTTTATGAAATAAAAGACCATTAAAAAATGGTATATGCCAGGGCTCGAAAAAACTCAGAAATTTTACCCGTCCCAGAGGACGGCTTGTCCAATTATGTACCCGTCCTCCTTTGAAACTAACTCATAGCTTCTAAATAAATAAATACATAATTTTCTCTTATTTATTACAAACATTTATATGAATTGCACAATGAATTAGTAGTTACTAAGATTACAAATACTAGGATTGCATTATACAGTAATAAAATGAATACTAGGTTACTAATAGGAACCTAGTATTTCTTTTATAAAATAATTTATTTCTTTTATGAAATAATTTATTTCTTTTATGAAATAATTTATTTCTTTTATGAAATAATTTAAATGACAAATGTCAAGTTATTTGGAATGTCAATTTATCCGGGGGTAATGCGTTTTTTAAATAAATCAAATATGACGTTTGCCAGTTGCACAATCAAGCTAATGATTTACAGAGGTTTCTGCACAGAAATCTGAAAGGGGTTTTCCATTTAGGTAGATATTCATAATTGCGTTTAACGCTTCTTGCTTAAGACCAGTACGCGATTTTTTTTTCTTTGTAAATTCATTGTTGAAAAGCCCCTTTCAACCGCTGCAGTACGGGAGACAGAGAAAACATCAATTCCACCATGAGCAGTATGTTGCTGTATTTCTAGATTCGAGGGTCATTTTGGAAGTGAGGCGCTAGACTCTTGTAAGATAACAAAAATTGAAAATGTATCACCAACATTAACGGGAAAATGGCCGTCCGCGCGGACGTCGGATTCGAGAAATTCGTCGTCCGCGGGGAATTTTTGACCGCCGAGGACGGGCGGACGGGTGGTTTTTCGAGCCCTGGACTATATGCAGTTTATGTAAATTCAAAATACTTACTTATGATCGTATAAAATCTTAAAAGTTTTTTTAAACTTGCACTTTCACTAATTATATTCCGTATATTAAAATACATTTTCAATACACATAATTTTGAAACGCCTAAAATATCCAAATTTTAAAGTGTACTTTTTTTTGGTTATAAAATTATATTATAAAATTTATTTGGTACATGGTATAAATCAGCCAAGGGTGCATATTTTATTTTTGTATATATGTAGAAAGATTTTTCTAAGTTAAGTAAAAAAATATTAAGTGTTCATAGCATTTAAAATTTTATACGACACTAAAATATTTAACTTTCTGTATTTCTTTAAAATGAATCGAGGCAATATTTTAAAATACTTTTCCTCTCTGGCACAGATCGTATATTAAAATACCCTTTACAATGTGAATTATTAAAAGGAAATTTGCCCGAAAATGTGATTTAATTTAAATATATAATTATTTATAAAGTATGATGTGGTTTTCATTGTTCAATTCTTTCTAAAAATTTTCAAAGAAATAAAAGGAAAGATGAAATAGGCAGACATGAATTGTTTAAAACGAACGATTCATTTTAATTATAAAATATATTTTTCTTATTTTTTTGTTCTAATAATCAATGGGAATTACTGAAGAAAATTTTTACATTTACAATTTCAATATATAATAGAAATAAGAAATTTAAAAATATGATAGCTGAATATATTTCTTAATTAACTTGCATGTGCAAACTATACACTCGAATTAAATTTTTGTAAAACTTGGAGAGTAGAAAATTAAGTTCTGCAGTCTGTTTCAAAAAATTATGCTGGTGAGTTATGATTTCACCGTATTATGCAGTCTTTGACACAAAATAAAGAGGGCCCAGTACCCATAATCATAATGAACTTCAAAATTAGTTGAGCTGATCGTTAATTTATACAGCCAGTTCCTTTCTTTGAAAAAAAAGCCTAGTGCCCGTAATTCTAATAAACTTTAAAAGTAGTAGAGTTCATCGTTAATTTATATGATAATTATTTATAGCTTCCTAACTCATTATGGGTGTACAGTGCGCAAAAAAATAAATACATCAGAAATAAATAAAACTAAACATCTAGAATCACTTCTGATCTTTTTATTGGATTTTCTCTATACTATCTCTGAAAAAACTTACCTTTTCTTCGACAAATTCTGATTTCTGACCCGAAAAATAGGGGGTAGTCGCAATCTGGGAAATTAAGTCCCAATAATTTGTTCAGGAAAATGGTCGAAGGTTCGGATCCCTTAATGTTAATTTTACTTTTTGCGTATTTCACCAAATCTTGAGAACTTTTAAAGCGAAATCAAAAAATTTTAATACAATTATAAAATGCGTTTAGCCAAAATACTTCCTATGCCTGATTGCGCAACTTAAAATTTCACCCGAACTAACTAACTGATTTGAATTCATCCTTTTAAACCATTAGGAATGAGTTCCAGTAAGTGAAAATCCGATCAGTAGAAGTTGTTTTTTTTTTTTGTTGCTCAGTGCACAGTATTTTAATCGTGGATACAGCATTAGACTGCGGACAAAAAAATTTAGGTTTGAATTCATTCAGCGACATAGAACATACTTCTTGCACTTCTTTTACATTGGTGACCACAGACAACGAACACGCAATTTTGCTCCCCAGATGGCAGCACATCCCCGTTTCGCCCCGTTCCATAGTACACCTTCATTCGACAAACAAGTTGCATGAAGAAAAAGTCTTGGCACGAATTTTTTAAGAGCATTACGGTCAGTGGTCAAAGATTAAACGAGGAAAAAAATGCAGGCAACCTAATAATAGCTTTATGGTCATAACAGCTTTATGGGTATTAATTAATTTTTACGGTCAGGTGAATGAAATATATTGTGCCATTTACTGATCGTGATATAGAGACGAAATTTTTTAAAGTGCAAAATGTAATTCCCAAAGTGCAAAATTTCTCAACGCATCAACCCTGGTCAAGCAAAATTATTACTTTGTTAAATTTTAAACAACTAAATTGCATGTCTGAAGAGGGCTTTCCCCTCCGAACTCAACTGTCAAAATTATAGACCCGGGGTGGGAAAATTCTAAATATTCTTTTAATCCGTTTTATTTTATTTTAGCAATTAAACTGATGATGGATATTTACTCTATTTTGCAGTATCTTTTGATAAATGTAAAATACAAGGCAGCCAACCAATCTCTATTTGAGATCTAAGGCGTGTGTATTTTCGATTTTCTATTGATTTTTTCTGACAAAATTATGCCAATACAATTCTGCAATTAACAGTTTTTGACGAATCATTAAATAGCATACAGTTGTTGTTTTTAGATTTTAAATAAGTATCTCTATTTATTTTCGCAATTAACGTAAAAGGAAATTTTTAGCGTCATCCAAATCTGTTTTCATCAGCTTAAACTATAATGCAATTAGATTTTAAAAAACAAAATTGCTGAGTAATATTTAATCAGACTGTAAATTACAAATCACCTCATTTTATTGCTTTAAAATTCTGAGAAAAAATATAATATTCTAAAAATTATCAAGCGCTATTTCTGCTAATCTAGTAAAACATCACCCTTATTTTCTACATTTTTTTGAAAGGTATTGTACTGCATAATTATACAATATCATCAAAAGTTTATTAAATACAAAAAAATATATCATGAAAACACAAATTAAAAATTTATCCTAAAATATAAGATGGTGAGGGTAGAGACCTATTACAACAAAGAAATTTTTAAATACTATATCAGATACTGGATTTTATAAGCTTTTAAGTAGTGAGCAAACCACATAAAAGTTTGTAATTTCCCAACTGCTTAGGATTTTTTATTTCAATTAAATTGATTTTGACTAATTATGCACATTAACGAGTTGTAACTAATTATTAATTACAACTAATTATCATGTTTATTTAAACTAGAATATTAAAATCTTTGTGTATGCGCCATTTTGCAAGTATATTGAAACAGTTTAATAGTTATCATTATTTAAGCCCTATTCAGGCATTATTTAAATTTATTGTTCATTATCTTAATTTCATTTATAAATCTTTGATGCCAAAATAGTACACCGATAAAATTTTGCATGACCAGCAATAAAATAAATAAAATAAATTTTTAAAAAGACTCGTGTAACTCAAACGAATTTTAATATAAAATGCAAGAATGAATGGTCAAAGATGAAACTCAATTTCTCTAAAGAGAGATTATTCAAATAACTGCACTTTTGTAAGACTTAAAGCTATTGAGAAACTGAAGAAAAAAAAGTATTTTTCTCTCGCAATAACTTTTAGCTTATTCTATTGATACAACTATTCGAATTCTAGTGGTCGCGCTTTTTAGAAAACGATATAAACAATTGCTTTCCAAAGTCGACAGCTGCGAAATTCTTTGATCTCAATAAATAAAACTCTTTTCTTTGAATATGTTTTTTCTAGCAAAAATATCCCAATTCTCAAAATATTCTTTTTTTTTTCCTTCTTCCTTTTCTTGAGAATTCCTTTTGTATTTTCATGCTCATTTTGAAAATACCATGTGCTGAAGACATACAGACATACATTTTATCGGTTTACTATTTTGAAAATAAAACATGTACTAAAGAATTTCAATAATATAAAATTGAAACTTAAAAATGCTTTCTACCCATAAGCACAATGCTTCATTTCCTTCCCTCATCGACCTATGAAAGATCTCTTTAAAATGCAACTTAATCATTGCAAATAATTAATGGTAAAATGGTGGGAAAATTGAAGTTCTTTCCATACTCTTTCAATGCGTTTCAAACAAATTACGTACTAATGGTAAAATGGTGGGAAAATTGAAGTTCTTTCCATACTCTTTTAATGCGTTTCAAACAACTTGCGTATTAATGGTGAAATGGTGGAAAAATTAAAGTTCTTTCCCTACTCTTTCAATGCGCTTCAAACAACTTGCGTACTATGCTAATAAGTTAACTTGTCTTGTTAATATACACTGAAGATAGCTACCATAGTTTAAAGTTGAAGTTGATATTGTCTTTTATATAGGTGGGTGTTGTTTGAATTTTAAGTTACTAAATCAGCTATTTTAGATTATTTTGGATTGTGCTATGAACAAGATAGAAAAAAGTTCGTGAGAGAGCTCTGTATTTGGTCACAAGACCGGTAGCGATTTTCCAATCCAGCAGCCTTTAACATCCTGCTCTCCTTTTTGCCATTTTCTTAAATAAAAAAAGAACTTGATTCGTGACCCTTTTTAATTTCAGGTAACGCATTTTAAAATAAATAAATGCTTGCAAGTTAATTATTATGAAAATTAAGCCTAGTCTAAACCAAAAAAGAGAACATTAAGTTTTTTCAGTGCTAAATTTGGAAAAAAAGGAAAGGTATTCCTTATTTTTCATAAATGAAGATAGAAAAATCCTTTCTTTATCATTTTATCGTTCAATTTTACTTTTTTTTAAAGTGGTTGAAAATAATCAACTGATGCTGCGATTATCTGCGTGCTGGAGAGTTTCTGCTAAAAGGGCCAAAAGTACCTCGAATCAGGTAATATTTGCGACAGCTAGAAGAAATTCTGTATTCAGTGTCTTTAATTTGTTCCTGATTTATACAAGCAGTATCTGCTGTGGTGACCTTTAAGGGTTTTCTCAGGTATAAACTCTTTTTTTAATTTTCTAATTGCTAAAGAAATTTCGCTGTCAATTTGACTGGAAGAAAAGAACATTTTTAAAAAGAAATAATCAAAAGATAAAATGCTAAATATTCATAAATTGAGACAAAATGCTAAATATTTAGTAAATATCTTCATTTTTTTTACCAAATAGTAAAAATGAAGAATTTTTGTATCTTCGACTAACGTCAGTGTTGTACCTTAGTTCAGTCCGAGGCATGTGCAACAAGTAACACAAATATTGTGTTTCCCTTTTTTCTATTTTAACTTATGACGGGTAAAAAATTTAATTTTTTTAATGATTTTTGAAATATTTCAATATACTATTATTCTGTTTATGATTCCTTAAATATAATTTGAACTTCTGAAAAATTTAATGAAAAAAACATTTTAATAGTATGGATGTTCAACTTAAATCAGCTAACGAGTCTAGAAAAAGGACACTAAAATTGAGTGTTATCTAAGGCATAACATTCAGTGATCCAAGATTCAAAAAAGTGATCAAAGTTACAACACAAAGCTGTGTCTCAATTCTATTTTTCTAACAATGTTTTTTTTTGAAGTGTAGAACAATAATTATTCTCAAAAATATTATATTTATGGACAAGTGTAACAAATTCATTTCAAAATTATTTCGATTGTTAAATTCCTGCTTAAATGAGAAGTTAAAAATTTTCCAAATTTTTTCCTGTAAGCTATAACTTTTTGAGCCTTTTAATTTTAACGTTTTTTAAAATGATTTAAAACTGTTTTTGAAAGCCGTTTTGCAAAAAAGAATTAAGAATTTGGAAATTGAGTGCCATAGACCTGAAGTTAAGTTACACTTTAATTTCAGACTTTATAAATTGTCTAGTCTCAAAATTTACAAACGAGTCGACAAATAATGTAAACATTAAAAATAAGGAAACCATAAACTTTTTTTAATTTGGGCAATTTCTTCTTTTACATAAAAATACAATAAATGGAAAGTTCTTAGCTTTTCCAGAGCTTAATATACCCAGGAAAAGTAACGATAAAGCGACTTTTCAAATATTAAAAATTTAACATAAAAACTAAAACAAAAATATATATAAATACATAAATGTTGTCTGCAGAGTTGTATTTGTATAATTTTGTCAAAAATTACTTCTTTTTTTTTGAAAATGTCGTATACAGATTTGTATTGGTAATTTATCAGAAATTGCTTTTTTTTAAAAAAAAAAATGCTGCCTACGGATTTGTATTTGTATAATTTTGTCAAAAGTTAATATTTTTTAAAAATGTTGTCTGCAGATTTGTATTCATATAATTTTGTTAAAAATTGTATTTTTTCTTCTTTTTTTTAAATGTTGTCTAGAGATCGGTATTGGTATAATTTTGACGGAAATTGTTTGTTTTTTTAAATGTTGTCTACTGATTTGTGCTGAATGAATTTCTCAGAATTTGTTTTCTTTTTATAAAATGATTTTTACAGATTTGTATCGGTATAAGTTTGTCAGAAATATTTTTTAATATAATAACAATGCTCCATATGATCTATCACGTAACAGAACGTATTTCACAATAAAAATTTATCTAAAAAGAAGCAGCAACTTACATCCCCCCCAAAAAAAGTTAACTTTAAACCCAGATTTTTGGCAAATGAATGCAAAGCAATTGCGGTACAACCAGAAAAAGGTTATAGCATAACGCATTAGACAAAATTCTCTGATTTGGGTTAAATTATAATTCTTCCCTGAATGAAATTTTTCAATACGGCGCCGCAGTGTGTCGAATTCCTTATTATGAACCAAGCATTCAAAGAATGCTATCAAAGACAGTTGGGTAAATAACGTAAAATCGAAGTAATAAATTCCTGAGAGAAAACCAAATCTCCCTATTTATGAAACACTGTAAGATACTTAACGTAGGGCAGCCATTCAGTAGTGCAATGCTGTTAAGACAGCAAGATGAACGAGGATCTGCTTGGCGATTCAGGGTTGTAGGGAAGTGGTTGTGCGAGTATAATCAATGACAAACCACGAAAATTGACATGCAAATAACAAAAAAAAAATTGAATGAGAGGCCACAAAGCAACTCCAATTCTACTAACAGTCCACTAAAAGCCGTCAAGTAATCAAATAAAAAACATCAAGGTTGATAATTATTTTTCTGCTGTTGTTGTTGTTTCTAATGTCACTTGCCACACGGGCAACCCTGCTTGGTGAAATCGAGCAAATTTAAGGCAGAGAGTGCGCTTCTTGTTTTTCAGTGGCGCCATCTATGGCCAAGAATTCGACTTCTGCCACACCATCCGTCACACCCGTTTATAGGGCGGACCCATTTATACATCCATTCATTCATCCACAGATCGTAATTTTGGCCTGAATCAGAGAGATCGATCTCCAATCCAGTATCCTCAGAGGTATTGATTTGTTATGGGAACATGGAGGACTTCCGCGACTCGGCAGATTTGACTTGCATCGGTCGGCGAGGTCCGAACCCATGAACTCTCGGACATGGGCTCAATTATTTTTCTTACATTGGTTGGCAAATTTCAAAGAAAATTTATTTACATGCAACTGTTTTGTGTTGTAAATTGATGAATATGAAAAATAGTTAGACCATTTTACCAGCAAAATTTCAAAAATTCATTTAAATTTCTGTTTAAATGATTTACGGCTAAGTCGCCGTTTTTTGCACCTCATAGTTATATTTCCCCTGTCTGATCTCTTAATACTGCCAATACAGCTTAAAACCTTATATGCCTGTCTACCAGACGTTCCAAACCTAAGAGTTTAAATAAATAAGAGCATTTTAAAACGTAAGGTTTTTATATTAGGGTATTTTAGATTACAAGTTCAATGACAGTAGGAAAATGTACACGGAAACTAAAATAAATACTTGCGGAGAAGTTGTTTTTTTTCATTCATGAGTTAAGTTTTTATTCATAAAAATAAAAGGATTTTTTGTGAAGGAATAAATGACTTGACGCACAAATATCACTTTCATTGGAATAATGAAAAGATTTTTTGTGAAGGAATAAATGACTTGACGCACAAATATCATTTTCATTGGAATAATAAAAAGATTTTTTGTGAAGGAATAAATGACTTGACGCACAAATATCGTTTTCATTGGAATAATAAAAATATTTTTTGTGAAGGAATAAATGACTTGAAGCACAAATATCATTTTCATTGGAATAATAAAAAGATTTTTTGTGAAGGAATAAATGACTTGACGCACAAATATCATTTTCATTGGAATAATAAAAAGATTTTTTGTGAAGGAATAAATGACTTGACGCACAAATATCATTTTCATTGGAATAATAAAAAGATTTTTTGTGAAGGAATAAATGACTTGACGCACAAATATCATTTTCATTGGAATAATAAAAAGATTTTTTGTGAAGGAATAAATGACTTGACGCACAAATATCATTTCTATTGGAATAATAAAAAGATTTTTAGTGAAGGAATAAATGATTTGACACACAACAATCATTTTTATTTGCATTTTTTCTTTTTAAATCAAGCCTCGTAACCACTGTACCCATGAGTGCAAAAAGACACCTATGAACTACAATAGCTGAGGCGTTTTATTTTAATGAGCGAGCAGGATTAATTGAAGTTTGCTAGTAGCTTTAATTTCATTGTGACAGCTAACAGGATTTTTTCAGTTTGGAGTTGATATTAATAATTATTTGAAATTATTATTAATTAAATCCTTACACTTCAAAAATATGTTTTTATCACTAACTCTTCCCCTAAAGTCTTGAGATAATTCCGCTTTTGATTCTCAGAATTCTTCCCGATTTATCAAAAAATATAGAAATTTCATTATGTTTTAACCTGCATATTTGATAAGAAACAATTCTTTCTAGATAAATATTTTCTTAATAAGTCAAATATTATTTGGAAGTACAAAACTTCGCCTAAAAAATGAAAATTTCGAAGTAAACTCAAAAAAAGAAACAAATATTGGAATTCAAAGAAAGGAAATGATGTGAGTACGGCTTCCATTTATTACAGAATATTAAGAAGACGCTGCATGCTGAGGGAAAAATCATGTCAAACTCTCTTTCACTTCGGTAATTTAAAGTTTAACGCATAGAAAAGTAATTTTCAAAATGGCAAAATGCAAAAAAATTATGAACTCGCTCATAAATATGAGCGAGGTGTATAAATATGCGCGCTCATAAATATGAGCGAGGTATTTTCATTTTCATAACATATTTCCTAACATTTAAAAAGTAAACTTTTATCTGAATTAATTATTTTCTCAGTAAATAAAAATCATTAATGTAACCAATAATCATTAATACCATAACCTTGAATTGAGAACAGAACAAAAAATTTATTTTAGAGATTCCCTCTACATCTGCCTAACACATTTTATTTTAATTTATGAACGCTGTTGAACAGCCGACCCAATTTTGTGTTTATGACTACTGATGTTCAACTCCGTAGCCTTTAGTTCACTCCAGTATACAAGGTAAGCTCCTGCATCAGTATTGAGAAAAATATGCCTTAATGAAACTAACATTTACTTAACATTTTAATGAAACTAACCCACATTTTTGTTACAGGGAGAAGAAAACCACGAAAACCTAACACGGTTAGCCTTACGTCAAGGGGACTCTAACCCAAAACCGGGATTCTTCGACTCCATTCAAAATAGAGAGAATTTTCGAGCTTTTCGTAATGGGTAATTTTCTAAGCATTATTGCACATTAACTTCGAAAAATAATTTTTCAATTTGCATCTTGAGTTTATATGGCTCTTAATGAAAGAATGCCTTCTATGTCTTAAAATTAATAAGATTAAATCTGATTTTAGTAAATATATATATATATATATATATATATATATATATATATATATATATATATATATATATATATATATATATATATATATATATATATATATATATATATATATATATATATATATATATATATATATATATATATATATATATATATATATAACGAGTGAATAACAATTTTATTTTAAATAATAAGTTCCGCTGTGATGCTACTAGCAACATATTATAATAAAAGTGTTTAACATCGACTTTATTTCTTCAGAAATATTTATTCTTCTCAATTTATATATTTTATAAAGTAAACTATCGAGAAACTTATTTTTAATTGTTAGGAAAAAATCTCTTAATCCTTTATTTGCCATTCGAAAATAGAGATATATTGATGTAAGAAAATTTAATAGGTTTTTACATTTCATTGGTTTTTGCTTCAGGGAAATTCGAAATTTTCTTGGAAAAAGCTGCAGCATTTTTAAGGTGAATTATCTTTGAAAAAAAGCTGCAGATATAGTCCCAAACGGATTCAAATGAATGATGTTCATTTAATATATCTCTTAATACTTCTTCTTTTGTATAACTTTTTATTTTGATTTTAAAATTAGTTTTTGTTTTGAAAGATATTGAATATATTGCATACATCCGAGAAAAGTATATGCGAAGGATGTAAGTCTATAGATTTAGCAGGTATAGCTGTAGATATTCCCTCGAGATTTATAGGTACTGCAGTAAATTCTCTTCTATTGTTAGAAAATTTTTATAGATTTTAAAGTTACCAAAAATGAAAAAGAAATACAATGAATTTTGTGTCCATATTTCCTACTCAAATAAGGAAATATTTTCGAAAATATATTATTATATTTCCTTTCCAAAAATGCTCTGGAAATATTTTTGATTTATTATTCTGCATACAAATAAAACAATCGTAGTGGAGTAATACACCACTAGTTCATTTACAAAATGCTATTTTCTGAATTTTTTTTAAAAATTTCTACTGCTCTTTTATCCACAATTAACATTTATGCTAAAATAATGGCAATATTTGCTTCAATACATACGGTGCGTAAAATAAAAAACAGAACGCCTGAATAATGTACGAAGTTTCACATACTTTACAGAAAACTTTGAATTTTTTTTTTTAAAACTGTAATAATTATGAAATTAAATAATAATAACATAGGAACATAATAAAATTAAGAATACTAGGAGGTTTCGCCCCCTGCTCGCTGGAGCTCGCCAACCCCCGGAACTGCTTTCGCAGTTCATTTCGGATTGCTTCGCAGTCCAATGCTCGCTTTGCTCGCTCATTGGATACGTTCTTAACGTCTAGCTTTTGTATACTTTTTTAAATACTGAAGTTCCGAAAACTTTTCACTGTAGAGAATTCTAAACCTGTACATTTCAATATTAATTTGAAATTGCAAACAGTTCACATATTTTTCTTAATCACACTATTCTAAATTTCAATTGTTGAGAAAAGTAACTGTTGAAAGTTTTGTTTTAAAGTCTTTCCCACCAGAGGGCTAAAGCCATGTGTTGTAAAACAATATGAAATAGTAGTCTGAATAGTAGAGAGAGAGAATTTCCTTAAAAACACAATTGTTAATTTGGGCATTTGGCGATACAACACTTATAGAATTGAAGGATTTGTTACGTCAAGCGCTCAGGTATTTTAATTTTTATCTAGTCGCGCTTCTATGTCATTTTGATTTATGTTGCTAAGTTATCTATCAAAAAATTCTATGACTGGCAACAGCATTTTTATTTTTTAAGTTGTTTATTTTTATTTCTTTTAGAATTCGTTCTTTTTTTAGCGAAATGTGTTTTAACCTAACAGAATTCTTTGCCGACTGTTTTCTCTATAAATGAAGAAAAGAAAGTAAATATTTAAGTGTTGTGAACAGAATCATATTTAGTTGTACAAAGTACTTCAGCCAAAATTTGGGAGCCGCGTAAGAGAATTATATATATTAGATCAGAAACACATCATTAAAAGGCAGAATGCTTTGGTGTTTTCAAAACTTAAACAAAACAAAGCAAACGTTGCCACCGGCGGAAAAGAAATACAGTCAAACTTTGGGAGCCACGTAAGAGAATTATATATATTAGATAATATAATACCTTGAAAATTAAAAAAAATAAACTGTTCTAATTTATTTGTGCAGCTGATATCACACTGAAAAAATTAGACACAGTGTTCTTTTTTCTTTCATTTTGACCATCTAAATACTGGAAGGGTGTAGTTAAAATTAGGACAAGATGAGGTCAAACGGTCCGACCTCTTTTCGCAAATTTTGATATTATAAAAAAACTTTTGCAATATTAGAAATGGAAATAAGATTTTCAAACTACTGACTTTTGTATATTTGTTTACATGCAAACATATTATTTTCCAACACATTGTAGTTGAAGCCTGTATATTTATTTAAACAAAGCCCATCACGTCATAATTTTATTAAAAATAACTTCTTCATGAATAAAGCTCACGAACTTGCTAAAAAATGAGGAAAATGAGTTAAAAATGTGTAATAACATGACATTAAAAAAAGATCGAGACGAATCGGAAGAGTTTCTTAAAGGAAATCTGTCAACAACAAAAAAAATCTAAGGTCAAAGAGTAAATAAAAGAAGAAGAAGTAAGAAATGAGCCATGATTATTGACAAACGAACTGAAACTTTCTTAGCCGAAGTCAATATTTCATAATTTCATAATCAAGCGCTTCAAATAAGCGTCGTAAGTGATTAACAATGAGACACATTAAGGAAATGTTTATATCAGCAAACGTAAAGAATTTCTCATGGAATGAATAAAATGATTCATGAAATGAATATATAAAAAAAAATACTTATGATTTACATTCTTTCTAAGAGGAAATAAAAAATATCTTAATATTTATTTTTATTTCTGCATAAAAGGAAATACTTGAAATATTTATAATAATTTTTCTTCATCTTATACATATCTACACAAACTGTTATCTGAAAGAGATTTTTTTTAAACGCATAGAATAAAATATACACTAAAGTAGCTGTTCCAGATCCATAGGCTGTAGCCCACAAGTGTGCATTAGGCAGAGTAATACTGGGCCGAGGACACTGGCCCAGTGTTTTAGACAAGAAAAATCTTGTAGTCTAATATCAGTTTTCGGTAAGATTCGCTAGTTCTATTCCCTATAATAACCTTCCGATCCTAGAAAAGCATGCTAACGCTTTGTAGGCAGTAGCCAACCAATTGAAAAGGATGTTAATTTGCGACGGATTATTTTTCCTTTTGAATAACTGTGACAGCTAAGTAAATACCATAAATTAATTTTCTTAATAAAAAAAGAATTTTAATTTGTAAATTTGTTTAATAGAGCCCCTTCAGCAGTGCACCAATTTATCGGATCGGTTAGCAAAAAATCCTGATAATTAGAGAACTTAGAGAAAATGATACGCTAAGGCAGTGCTTCCCAAACTTATGACTTTTGTGTACCCTTTCCAAATTTTTCGTAACGCTGTGTACCACTAATAAAGAAATGAATGTATTTTTTACTGTAAAAAAAATTGTACGAAAGTTATAAATCACAACTGACTGTTGACACCACTAATTTTTCACTGTTAACTCTGCAAAAAATAGTCAATAGAAAAATATGTAAACATAAATTTTCATGGCCAGCTTTGTTTTTAAGTAAATATTTTTGAAATTTTCGTTTGTTGTAAGATATTTTGCATAACAACGCGTACCCCCGCTAAACTGTTCCCGTACCACTGGGGGTACGCGTACCACACTTTGGGAAACACTGCTCTAAGGTATCGTTTTTACGTAACTAGTAGCTTACCTTCGCAAGTTTTCCAGAACTAGAACGGGCAACTGCAATTGTGTATATTTGCAAATAGTATGCTTATAGTATGCACAATGCAAATAGTATGCTTAGAATTTAGTTTTTTTCCAACATTTCATAAAGTTTTATTATTTTTAATTCTTTTTTCTACAAAATCGGATAAAAGTTATGAATATAAGCGCACATGGAAATTATTATGTACACATACAATGCGTATGTAAAAGACGAAAGAAGCAATTTTTCGATCCCCTTCAGGAAATTTAAAACTTAAGACGAATATTCTAGAAATTTTTTTTAGAGAAGTCGGGAAAAAAGCACAGGGTTCTTGAACGATACTGATACTTTGGAAATTCAGCCGGTCAGTTTCCGAATAAAAAAATGCTCTTCTAATTAATGTTTCAAGAAATGTTTACTGCTAAAAGACTAAAATACAAATATCATTTACAATAAAAATAACATTCGCAAAAAACCATTTTCTTAATGTAGATATATTTTAAGTTCTTAATTGAGATTATTACCCTCAAGTGGTGAAAAAAGCGCTTAAAACTATTTTCATACATAAAAAATTTATTTTCTTTAAGGTAAAATTTGATTACTTGTGCTACTTAGTGACATGTGCTTAAAAATTCAATTCTCAGTGAAGATTCACAGTGAGAAATAAATCTTAGCAAGTGAGTTAAAACATCAACAAAGTCTCAAAATACATTAAATAGGATAATCTGTTACCACATAAAAATATCACTTTAACAAGAGAAGAAAGATTCTTTTTTAATTGAATCGGAATACGGGAGATGCTTCCGTCCAAAAGACTTTTATGTTCTTTTAGAATTATATGTAAAAACACTAAAACAAATTATAATCTAACAACTTTCAAACTGATTCGCTATATTAAAAAAAATTCAGAAAAAAATCTTTTTTCCTCCGTCCTAAGAGTACGTGGCTAAAATTATATTCAGAATTTCCTTTATATTTAAAATCTAATAAAACCTTCATACAAACAATTCAATTACTCAAAAACTAAATCTAACCGAATGAGACATCTTGTTTATTTTAAACTTAAAAAGTACGTCGCTGCAAAAAAAAGCATAATTCACGAATATTTTTTGCTAAATAATTTAGCATTAATTGCTTTATAATAATGAAAAATAGTTTTAATACTTCATTTGTCTATGCATATAAAAGACAAAAACTCCACTCGCTAAATTTAAGTATTCCCAGGAAATTAGAAAGCTGAATTTTGGACAATGAATTTACACCTTCATGAAACAAATAGAAAAACTAAAAGTTATATTCTGATATTTTGTTATCACCGGAGTAATTTGCCGAGAAAATAATGCTTAACAGCACGCTTTTATCATGGCAAAATGCTAATTTTGGTAACCTTGTAATTTTGAACCCAACCCAGAAGACAAAGAAAGTCCTGAGTCAAGTATTGGGTCAAACTAGCTTACGTGGAGGACTTTGGGATGTAACTAACCTGCATTTGCGTTATACGGTGAGGAAAAGCACGAAAACCGCAAACCTGTTAACAAGACAACAGGGGAATTCAAATACATTATCCATCTATAACTAAGGATATTTTTCGTCAAAACAATAGTTAGTGCGAGCCGGGAGCAGAACGAGTTACCCCTGAGATTCAAACTAGGTTTGCTTGATTGGGAGATGAACTCTTTATCTTCTGTGCCACCGCGTCTCTTCAGGATATTTTATTTTATTTTATAACCATCGTTAAATTTCTAATCCAATTTTCGAGTTTACAACTACCAATGTTAAACTCCGTAGCCTTGTAATTTTGAGCACAATCCAGAAGACAAGGAAACTCCTGGATATTGAGAGCTATTTGCTTTCGTGTAGATCTTTTGAAGGAACTAATCCACATTTGCGTTACGTGGAGAGGAGAATCACGAAAACCTCCCATGGTCAATATGACAGAAAGGTAACTCTAACTCCTGATCCATCTACTACTGAGGATATTTTATTTCACCACTGTGGTAGGTGCGAGCTGGGTGCAGGATTCGTATCGACCATCCATCGCTGGGATGCGAACCCTGGCGTATATTTTGGTTTTATTAAACGAAATTATATTTTTCTTTTTAAAGAACAAATTTCATTATCATACTTACAGTAATTGTAACAGAATTTTCCTCTCCGTGTTTTCAGTTTCATTGACAATAGTTCTAATTTAAACATTTCTACCAAGATAGAAGTCTCAAATTTGGAGCATGCATCACTATTTAGATGTGTGGGGAAACTAAAAAGTTCAGTGTTATTGTGATGTTTGGGGTAGATTCAAAATAGCCCACCTCATGGCGATTTTTTTTTAAATCTCGCCAAAACTAGGTTTCTGGAAGATTTTCCGGGGAGATTATTTTGAACGTCCGGTCACACCACCAAAATTTTTAAACCTGATTGGTTGGTTATTTGACATGTATACCTACGCGAAAGTTGGATTTGGTTAGAAAAGAGGTAAAAGGGTTTATTTTTTCACTATTTATGCTTTTGATCTTTTGCTGTTAGTGTTACCAGACTCTACCAGAAAGTAAAATATTCTGTCGATCTCTACTTCTAATCTAAATAATAAATCTGGCTCCAACTTTTTGTAAAAAAGAACGACATTTTATTTACATAATAATTTTCAAACGATCATTTCTTGTTCCACAAAAAGAAGAATAAAAACGTTGCCATAGCAACTCGGCAGTCTTAAAAGAAATCAAAAGTTAGCTTTTAGCTTACATAAAAAGTAATTAACAACTTTTAACAGTTAGAATCATCGTTATTATTTAAATTATCGTTATTATTTTTAAATCATCCTTATTATTATTAAATCATCGTTATTATTATTAAATCATCCTTATTATTATTAAATCATCGCTATTATTTTTAAATCATCGTAAAATATATATATTTCAATAATCAAAAAGCAACGTTGATCCCAGTAATAATCTTTAACTTGAAGAGATTTCAAAAAATCGCTAAGAGGTGGTCTATTCTAGGATTTTACTGATGCTTGTAATGATGGGAGTAATTACCCTAATTGAAAGTTATGCTGAGTAAAAGTTTGTCATGAAGTTAGAAAATGTTAAGACAGAGAGAATTAGAAAAAAAAAGTTAAATTTCGAAATATTGCACAGTTAATCAGAAAGTGTTTGAAAAATGATTCTGAAATCTCTCAGCAGTGCTCAACACGAAGCTTATTATTATGATAACACAACAACGCTTGCAGTTTTCGTTTAACTAAAACTGAAAAATGAAATTCTTTCTATTTTCCATGAAACTACAGAAATATAATGACTGCATCAAAAAGATTTTTATATCAGAATATTCCTTCAGCGTCTTACAAAGGATATATACAAAATTTCCTATTATTTCATGAAATATATTTTGAGTAACAGCAGTTAAGCACTCACAGTGAAAATTTTCAGAAATCGTAGTAAGGGTAAGTAAGAAGGATACATAATTATATGTATTAATAATTATATGTATGTAATAATTTAATTTTTAAATAACGGATAAATAAATTACTTTCTACACATTATTTAAAAAAAGGATTAGAAATTACAAAGCATTTAAGTTTTTAAGCATTCCAGTGGTGGATTTTTCATTAACCTAACCATAGATTCCGAACGCAAAAATATAATCTGAATAATTTAATTGTCTATTGTCATTTAGGTTTCAATTTTGTTAAAAAAAGTTATGTATTTTTACTAAGAAAGATTTAAGCTTAAAGTTCTTTTATTTCGTTTTTTTTTCAAATTCGACCTTTTTTTTCTCTTTTTCTTATAAAAATAAAATCCTATTCTATCTTTTCACATGAGCTATTTTTTATTGAAAAATCCTCGATTTGGTTTCGTAGAATAGTTTACTTAACCGTGAAATCGTATGAGGAATATTTTTGAAATTAGTTTCGGTCAAGAATGTAAAAAGAATTTATACATCAGTCAATACTTAAAAAAAAATATTAATAAAATGCGTAATTATTGTAATTTCATCTAAGATCAATGCGTTAATATGTTTATCGAAACAAAATGAACGATTACCCCTGGATTTGAAAAATAATCATTTGTTCTTGAGAAAAAAATGTAAGCTTAAGCACAATGAGGATTAATAAATGAAAAGTAATTTTCCTAGTTGACGATATAAATGAATAACTTAATATCTCTATGACAGTTCAAGGACGAAAAGGTTTTTATTTCTATTGATTTAAATTTTCATCTCTTTACATTTTTTTTTTAAAAAAAAGGATATGAATTGCCATCGCTACTTTGGTTGTTCAACTTAACGTTATGATTTGCATTGTTCTTAAAACTATAAAATTAAGAAAATTGAAATTAAGAACAGGTGCTCAAAATGTACAACTCGTGAAAAAAATTGATATTTGAATTATTTATCGTTTAACTAGTAGTTAAGCAAATCATGGATATACAGCCCTCAGAAATTCTAAGAAATTCTATTCTTTTTCCCAATACTACTTAGTTTTAATCTAATGGGCTGGAGGGACTATTTTTATTTATAAATTTATCAGTTTTTTTTGTGAGTAATTTTAATTTGGTCAAAAGTTATTTCAATTTTAAGTCATGTTTCTCAAAAAATTGTTTTCACTTTCGTTTGTTTTAAATATTGATTGTGGGAAAATTTTATTTATCTCTCTCTAAATCTTTGTTTTATAAGCTCGCATTTTAATGGAGGACAAAAGTAACAGAAAAAATTCCTTATACAAAGCAGGACATAATGTCAGATATAAAGCTTAACATTGATCTTAACAAAACTATTAAAATATTGTCTACAAAATTATACAAGCGAAGACCATTTCTTATTTGATCTGTTAAAATGATAATAGTTCATTATTTTTATCTTCCTATTGTGTTACATAATCTGTATTCCTAATTTGAACTCTTTTCTAGTGCATTCGATTAATTTCAAAATCCAAGAAGAAATCGTTCATTTTGCTAAGATAAACATTAAGAAAACGCTCATGCATAAAATTGAAATCATTGCGTATTTTATTAACATAATGTTCTTTGCTTCAGTGAAAAATATCGACTTTTAAGAAAAAACAATGACAACAAAAAACACGAATAAAAAACAATCAAAGACGTTGATGATCGGATTAAGAAGGGGACAGAACTTCCAAGTATTTTTAAAACGACCATTGTAAATTTTCAACTCATTATATCTGACGCAAGGCAAAAGATTACCTGGTGATTATAACCTTCTTCATTTTATTTGTTTCTGTTCCTTTTCATTAGTTGATTTTGACATCAAATCAAACGCGAGCTTATAAAATAAAAATCTGCTAAGTAAAGACTAAAATTGTTGCAACAATGAATAAATATTAAAAAAGTAAGATTTGCGAAAAAAAGTCCATAATATTGAAATAACTTTCGAACAACGAAAAGTTACAGAAAAATTTACGAACGAAATAAGAAATTTGGAAAAAAAACTCAGGTAATGTTGTCAAATGAAAATTACATAAAATTTCAAGTCAGTAGTTGCATTTTCGTGAGCTGTAGTGCTACCGGCATTTTACTTTTTGGTGCTATTTTAAGAGTTAATAATTCTCATTTAAATTATCATGTATTACTTTTTTTATCGTAATAACTGTATATTTTTTTACTTCTATCAGCTTATAAATCTCTAAGTTTTATAAATTTTGCGCAACAAAACAAAATGTAAAGTTATGTGAAACCGAAAAAGAGAAAAAAAAATCTCGAAATAAATATTTATATTTGCAATAACATTCGAACGTATGAGAATATCGAAGAAAAAAAAGTCTACCTCAAGCCAAACAGAGCGATGTTGCGAGTTTGTGGCATTTTATGAAGGACTCCTTTAATTTTCTCTTTTAATATCTAGATCAGTGATTCTCAACCACTGTGCCGCGGCACTTTTGTGTGCCACCAAAGTCTCAAAATGTGCCCGCCAAATATTAGAAGTGATACAATAAAAATTATAATGATTTTTTTATAACAAGTAAAGTTTAAACTAAAGAAAATTGTAAAGATATATAATAACGTAATCAACTTTTAAAGTAATTTTTTTCATTGCGTGCCGTCAAATTTCGAAATCGTTAAAAGTGTGCCGCAACAAAAAAAAGGTTGAGAATCACTGATCTAGATAGTTGAATTTCCATAACTGGTATAGTAATTTCGATCAAATAATACTTATGCAAATATGATAGCAGCAATTAGACTGGAGTTAATTACTTAATGAAGCAGTTAACTTAATCGATAATTGCTTTCGCTGAGTTATTCAAGCTTAGACTGTAAAAAGTGTAAATATTTTATTTCAAAATAAATAGCGCTTCAATCATTATCAGCGGTAACTTGTTTTTCATATTGGGCTCTTCCCTGCAGTTAAGTTTTTAATAAAAATGGTTTTTTTCAGTACTTCAAATTTGCTCTGCATTTGCATTTCTGCTCTCAACAGATTGGTCCGCATGATATTTTTCAACGCAAGTAGAACAGTTAATTATTCTCGAATTAACTTTTAAATGTCATTTTTTTATTCCATCGTTCTCCCTCCATCATTCCATCGTATCCCTTCTACATTTTTTTCATAATTTTAAGTTACTAACTTTATCACTTTTGAGCAACAGAATGAAAAGTAACATAAAGTTAAACCCTTAAAACAGCTGCAAATTAATAGAATTAATAGTTTAGAAGATGAAACATAAAATAGAGAAAGATATTTTTTAATTTATAATAAATTTATATATTTAATTTAACCTTTATAAAAATAAATTAAATAACCTTTATAAATTAAATAAAACAGAAGCTACCAGGCTAATGGATTTGATTTAGGTCTTATTCAGTTGGACGTAAAAACTACATTAAGTAATAATACTTTACATGTCGTTATGGAAATGTTGGACACATAAGATGGCATCAATAAAATCGAACTTTTTAATTTAAAACTCTCTTCTAAATTATCCGATATAAGATATCAATATTAGACTTCATTGCAGACATTTAAAACTGCATGTCTCCAGCTTTCTCTTAATTATTTCGATATTGAACTTTTTTGCTTCGTTTCACGTAATTTTACTTTATTCTAATTTATTTTTTTCGCACGAGGACGGGTCTTTCAGTGACCGAAACAGTTAAGTATTCTAAGAGAGATACGTTATCTTAAGCCTTTAGGAAATGTTAAAAATTAAGCTAGACAGACTGTGAGACAGGAAAAGAAAGAAAATATTTTGCATTTCAGTTAGTTTCTTCTGAAGTGAAATAAATTCAAAAACAAAGGTGCTTAATGTAAGGTTGAAATACAAGTCACATTCTCTGTTAAATACGACACTTTAATTGGGTGAAAAATTCAGAGTGTGGCGTTATCTTTCTAATGGAGTTTCTTAGAATTTAAAAGGGACAGTAACCAATCCAATCATGTAACTTCAATAATGCATAATGTATCAAAATCATTTAGCTTGTTATAAATGTGTTTTTAAGGTTTTGAGATGAAAATAAGTAGACAAACGATAACATATTAATCACCAATAAATTTTAAGAAAAAAGTCTATCAAATTTCTTAAAAAAATATAGTACGAACTGTCAAAAGATTTATTTGATTCTCGTAGAAAACTTAAATTGAATTTCAGTTATTATAATCAATTTTGTATTTATTCGTAACCGGAAATTGTTCAGAATTCATAAAAAAATGGAATGTTATTAATTGTTTCAAAAGTGTTCTCTTCAAAAAAATACACAAAGAATAGCTAGCGATTAATATATATGCCAATAAATAAGCTGTTTTTGTTAATAATAAAATATTTTGTTATCGAAGATTTTGATGCTATAGATATTTGATGCTTTAGATTTTGATGTTAGAGATATTTTGTTGCCAAAGCAAGCCAATCGGAGTAAAATCTTGAAATAAGTTACTTAGGAACAATTATTGAACTAATTCTTGGTATTTGCGACATGGAAATAACTTGATACTTATTTTAATCGAGAAAGAGTATATTGAAATGTTTTTGTCGGTTCCGGACTCGATGAGTTATATGACATTTATCGCTTAGCCAAAATCATATATTTTATAAGACACTTGGATTAGCGCAATTTCTAAGACAGACAAATAATAGCGCGAGCTGCTTTGTTGATAAAAAGGTCTCAGAGTTAGATTATTTATCTAGTTGTCATAGAAATGTAAATAAAAGCTTAAAAATTTATTTACCGAAGTAATGCGATAAAGTGTTTTGCCACAATTAGCAATGGTAGCACTTTTTCAGATAATCTACTCGAAAGCTTTTTTAAGCTACTTAAATAAATTTCTTGGTCAATATATTTTTTTGCAGTTATGCAACTAAATCAATTCTGCAAAATAAATTTTTCTGTCCTTCAATTCATGCTACTTTGTTTGATTTTAAATTATAATATTACGATTTCCTTTAATACCAAATATTTTAATAATTAGTAGAGAAATTTTTTGCAATTAATGGCTTACATCGATTATTGTTTATCTGTGAGTGACGTCACGCGTGTGTCGAACCCGATTGACTTTCGAATCGACGAATGGCACAACTTACCTACGATGACGTCCCTAGTAGGCGTCCAATTAAAAGAAGGCTTTCTTTCTCAATAAAGTTAAATTCAATTTATTACGGTACATATAAGCACAAGCGCAAATAATTAATTGCAGAATGAACACCAGCAAAGAATAACGCATTTTCCTCCATTTTATTCTGTATCTGTTCGTGAACTCTACTACTTTTTTACAGCTTACATTGAAAGAATACATGAATAAATTGAGTTTTAAAAGTTTAATGGAAAGTGAAGATCTTATCACTAGATCAAAAGTTAATCAGGGAGGTCTGTTTATATTTTTGTGCGCATTAACTGCGGCTTTAATATCAGGGTTTCTTCATATACTGATGTCGCCAAACATGAAATTCAAAAATATTTTGCTACTGAAGTCTTAAAATCAGGTAATTTCTGTTTTAAACCTGATGATAGTGCATGCCAAATGCAAAATATTTTTTAAAAATAATTTTGGTAATTCTATTTTTTAGAAAAATATCACCAGATACGTAATTAACTCTCAAATTAATCGTAGCAAAATAAATATATGAAAATTCATTCTGATAATTTTTAAAATCAGTTTTCAGTATTTTTATTTTCAATTTTTAAAATCTTGAAATTAGAGTCATTTTCACGTTTTACCATTCAAACTTCGCATACTGATATGCTAAGTTGCGTAAAAATGTACAATCAAAACGCAAAATAAAGTTAAAAGTTCAGGCAATTTTTTCTCAAACTATAAATTCTAAGCTCATCGATAGCGATCTATTAAATGACATATTTATTTCTACTTATAACGAGTTTTAATCAAGAAATAATCGAAATATATATGGCAACATCTATAAAATGCATAACACTTTCCACGTAAAAAGAATGTTTACTTTTCTGCATTGTCATATACCCAGCAATAGTAGTAATGCATTTATTAATAACCAGAGCTGATATTGAAAAGAGTATTTGTTCTTTGCACATTTCATCGTATAGAATGCTAATATAAAATAGTAAACAAAATATCTGTGACTAAAAATGTAGCAATTTGATGATAAAAGAAATAAATTTTTATGCTTAAATGAATTAGATTATATTATTGGTTTAAGATAATGTAAAATCGAAAGAAGAAGATTTTGCATTTCGAATACGAAATTTACATATTAACAAGACAAGTCTCACATTCAGACAACTTATTACTGAAAGGAAAACTCGTGTGATATTTTTTTTTAATTTTTAGATTTTTGTTTGTTTCTTTTTTTTTCTTTTAGTGCATGGAAGGCAGATAAGAGACTCATTTTTGTGCACAAATGTAGCATTTATAAAATTTAAAGAAAGAAAGAAAAAATTCTTTACATAATAGTTTTTTTCCCACATCAACACATAAAAGAATTTATACATTAAAACAAATACCTATTTCTTCTTTTTGGCCCTTTGCATCACAAAAAATAATTAAATTTTGGGGAAATCTATGGCAATAAACGAAGAAAGATTGATGATTAAACCACGTGTTTTACGACGAAATCTCACGAATCGGGAGTGTCAAAAAAAGGTTAATTAAATTTACGATTCGAGATTCACGTGTTGTAATGAATAATATCGTATTAGATAAATCGAGATTTCAAAAAATATTCAAAAATCAGTAGTGATAACTGCCGAAAAATTGATTGAAAAAACGATAAAACTATCACATTAAATAGTGAATATTCAGGTGTGCTACTTAAATTTCCCGTATCATAATAATATCAAGATATTAAAAAATCATTTAAAAATTAATAGCAATAAATGCCTTCCACCTCCACAAAAAAACAGTTCGAAATACCGCATGAATTTAGCGCAAATCGAGCGCGTCAAGAAGTAATTACGCAAATGTGCTATTCGAATATCCCGCTTCTTAATAATATCGCTTCCAAATATCGGGATTAAAAAAAAACGCTTGGATATCGATAGCAATAACTGTGACAAAGTCGATTGAAAAAACAGTAGTATCGTGGCGTCAAAAATGGCTAATAAATATACGCCTTGAATTTTGCTTAAGATGCATTATGGGGCACTAGTTGCACCGTAGGCACTAGTTGCAAAAAAAAAAAGAAAAGAAAATAAGAAGGAAAAAAAAAGCAGATTTGTGAGGATATCGAGCGAGTTGAAGTGCACGATTCAAAATTTCCATGACGTAATATCATATTTAAATCTCGATATAATTGTAGCCAAATAAAAAAAAGGGGAGAAATATATCACAGTGGTTAAATAATTCTTCTGTTACGAATCGAAATTTGCTACATTTTAAAATATCAATTTCATACATTTGCGTTTGCCCCAGTAGAATTATTTTTCAATCTTGTTTTCTCGAAATTTATCCAAAGTTTTTCTTTAACGAATCTGCTTTAAAGTAAAATAAAATAAAAAGCCGTTATCGCCAGTCTGAGCTTATTAAGAAAAGAAAAGGATTCTGGTAAGAGCAGTATATACTTTGTTAACGGGAACGAAATATTTGCTGTGTAAGTTACAAATTTAAATTTTAGATATGCGAAACTCTCCGAGAAAATTTCATCGGAATATAAATTATGGATTTGCGTAAATCGGCGAAACAACTGTCTTAAGATTTGCGGAATTCCGCGAGTTAGAGAAAGAATCGCATGTCTACAGCACATTAATGGATTTTGCAATTTAATAGTACAGAGGTACTACATGGCAGAAATGTAATCCTTTGCAAGTGAAAAACGTCCAATCCTATACGTGTTGTTAAATTATTACAATAAGTATTAGGAATGTTGCAAACTTTTTTCATTAATCTATACATCTAATAGAATAAAGATTTTGTGCGCATGTAAGGGATTGCAGGTACTATACCGTAGGCACTAAAAATAAGACATTGTACGTGAAGTTAAATGAGTACTATTGTCAACAAATAACGAAGCCCGATTTTCGAATTCTTTTTATTCATTATTTTAATTCAGAGACATTTTTAAAAAATGGAATATTTTCATTAGTTTAGCGGAAGTCTTTGTCTTAAACTATAGAGCAGGGGTCTCCAACTTACATGAGGCCAAGGGCCGCAAGTAAAAACACCAGTCAAATGGCGGGCCACAACTTTATCAAAATTTTATTTAGGACTCTTTTATATTTTAAGGAACATTAAATATTACTATCAGATTTTTATCAAAGTTTTTTAATATTAGAAAACAAAATAACAAGCATTACAACTAATGCTTGTTACGTATCATTTTGAATCTTTTCTTAATCAGAAACTTAGTGACAAGATTTTTTCTAAAATTTAATTCTGTGATAAATTAAAATTTTTTTCGACTTATTAGGAATTATAGCAACAACAAAAAAATTTTCGAGCATCTGAAATTAATTTTTTTGCTTCTTTTCTGCTAATGAGATATTCAATTCAAGGAATTTAGATAAAACATGATATTCATTCCCTCTTTCATGCGCTTTAAAATTAACAAATGTAAATAATTTCGTCCAAAATTAGTGGTTTCAAAAAGTTAAATCGGAGAATTAACTTTTCGAGAAAATTTCTGATACGCACATGCTAAATTATGTTCACAAAATACAAAAAAGAAAAAGAGGAACATACACGATTATTTTTGTATTTGAATAAATATTTTCTTGGATGCAAAACCTGAGAAAGAAATTTTTTTGCACCGTTGGTATGAAAATTTCCCAAAAACGAAAAAAAGTAGGGTTTTTTTTTTTTTTTTTTTTTAACGAGAAAAGTATTTTAAGCCCTTATAGATTTTTTACGAAAATTGTCCGCAAAAAAATTAAAACTAATATATTTTAGTTCGCTACTAGATACGATAGATGCTACGGAAATAGTTTTTTTACGGCCACTCTAAGCTATAAGTACCGAAGAAAATTGCTAGATTGTGGTACATTTTAAATGTCATGAGTTTCCTTGAGCAACAGTTTTTTGACAGCTGACTCTGAATGCAATTAATCTTTGTTCTGATGGGATGAATTACCTGCTCAAACAACGTAAAGCCACTCGAATACAATCAACCAAAAAATAATAAATTAAAAAGTTTAGCCTCTTTTGTCGGTATTTGTATTTCAGTACTGTGCGTGATTTTGCAGTGTTCTTCAGTACTGATTTATTGATTTTTTTTTCACCCCTTATGAAGAACAGGCATTCAACTGGTATATATTTGAGATAATATGCAGTATGAAATAAATATTAAATTATTGCAATGTAGTACGGCAAAGTTATAGTGATCGATAATTTATGATTTGCCGGCATAAAATCTGCTAAATTATTGCCATAAAGCAGTAATGAGTAAATATTTTTGACATGAGTTTAAATGCATAAATATTTATTGGCATGAATTATTGTTGAAATTTCGAAATTACTGCAAAATTAAAACAAAGAACTATGGAATTATTTTCATAAAGTATTGATCAATTATTGTAATAAAGCATTGAAAATTATTAGGATAAAACCACATATAAAGTATATAATATTAGGAAAGTGTATTAAAATTGATAGTTATTTTTATATTAGCTCACTCAATTTTTTAGTTTAAGTTAAATATTTAGTTCACGTATTTTTAGTCTCAAGTTGTCTAATTTAAGTTTTATTAAGAAGAATAAAATCATACTAATATTTTCTGTCATAATACAAATCGTCAATTGATAACTGAGGAAATATTGCAAAGAATTTTTAAAATTATTAACTTTAAAATAAATAGTATGAAATTTATACCATAAAAAATATGAAATAGAAAAATTAAAATAGTCTTAAAAAAATAATCAGTAATAATATAACTTTATTTCCAGCAAGAAAAGGGTTATTAAACATATAAGTCAAATTTGTAATTCTTCAGTAGTGTAGAGCTTATACATTAACTTCCAAAAACATGTTTAAAAAATATCATTTTTAGGAATTTATTTTCTGGAATTTAATAAAATTTATTTTTGCTGCATTTATTTATTTATTTATTTATTTGCAAAAATCATCTAGTTCCTGAAATATTTCATACAATGTTTAAAAATGATTTTTGTTGGCACTTTTTTTGTAACGGAGGTATAAAAAAAAATATATTTATAAAATATAAAAAACAGTATAATTTATACATTTTCTCTTATTATACAAGAGAGTGGAGAAAAAATACTGAACGAATGGTAAAAAAAAACTTTTTTTGCTAAGTGTATTTTTTTTTTAATTAATTTACTTTTTGTCTGATGCATAATTTATTCTATTTTACATCATAAAGCTCCATTTAAATAAGAGGAAAAACGCCTTACCTGTTTAAACTGTTACATGCAGAATATTAAAAGATTTTATCATGCGAGCAGAATTCTTAATTACTGTCTCTTCAAAAAAATTGTCAATATTAGACACTTTTTCCCGTACTTAACAGATAATGCAACTCGAGTTTTATCTTAAGAACTACTTCTTCAACTACCGCTCTTTACCGCGCTAAGTTTCCGACTGCGTGGTTTGCCTAGCACTTGCTTTCCCCTCAGCGTTCGGGACAAGAGGCACATGCCAGTGCGCAGTATCTGGGGGATGTGTACATATAAAATATTGTTAAACAAAAAATCCTGTTGCATTTCGTTAATTTTGATGGCGCTTTTCAATTCCTAAACCATCTGGAATATTAAATAATATCACACTGGAAGAAATATATTCAAACAGTGATATTGTTATTTTCTTAATTAATAATAATTAATTTCATGTTAGGAGAAATTTAAATTTAAACCCTATATATCGCCTTATTGTTCAGTGTTAAATCAAAATTTCATCGATGATTAATTTCCTGCTCGTTGCGCTCACCAAAACCCGAAACTGTTTTCGCAGTTCCTTTCAGATTGCTTCGCAATTCCAGCTAGCTTCGCTTGCTCATTGAATACTTTTCTGCAAGGCTAACTTTTGTATGTATTTTGATGCATTTTTTAAAAATAAAGTATTTAAAATGTACAACAATTAAATCTTGAAACATTTAAACCTTTAATTTTTGTACATTACATCCAATACGCATTTTACTCTCCCTCAACTGTTTTATTTTACCTATTACTCTCGTGAGCACTTTGACTTTAATGTTCTAACTTAATTTCCATTTTAAACCATTAAATTTTTGTCTTTTTATACAATTTATAATCTAATCTTCTCATCTTAATATCGTCTGGTTTTATGCTTTGGATCTTAAAATGTTCGAGATGAAACAAAGGGAAATGTCCGTTACATAAATTTCTTCACTACGCGAAGAGAAAAAATGGTAAAACTGGTAAAATTTCCTTACTATGTCGTAATGACATTTCTGGTAAAGGAAAAAAAACGTAATTCTGGTAAGTGAAACCAAAATATACAATATTTAAACCATTCATTTTGTAACTTTTCGTTCATATAGTAATAGTTTATCCCAAACTTTGGTTTTCAAAATTATTGTTTTTATTACCACACATTTAGTAAAAAGTTCAAAACTGAAAAGTATATTGGGCAAAAGTTTACAACCGAATAAACTGTTTTTATGCCATGAAAGTATCATGATAAAATTATTAAACATTTCCACATTTTCAAATTTTATCACATATTATAAAACTATAATTTATCGTTGATTTTATCAAAGTGATAAGGGAAAAAATTACCGATATTTTTGGTGTTTCCATAGAGCCAGAAACACGGTAAATTTTACCAAATTCTGATAGTTTTGGCCATACTTTTTTTTCTTCGTGTATATAAGGTATGTAATGTTACAATACCGGTAGTACATACTTTCTTAATTGTTTAAGCATTAATGGCATCAAGAAAAAATTGGTGATCTTTTTTTGCGACTCCCAAAACGGAGTAGTAGCTACATTTTCCTCTTATATTGTATAAAATTCAAAGAAAAGTTCATAATAAAAAGGAAAAAATCAAATCACTAATGTCGAATTGAATTTGATTAGAATGCAAACAACTTAATTCAGCATAAATAGCAAAAAGTAGGCTATTCAGAAAATTTACATCCACAATTGTAAATTTTAAATCAGGTTAAAGATAAGACAAAAATAAGATGAGGTTACGATTTAAAGGTTATCAATCTAGAAAGACAAATCTTAAGTCTTTAATTATGGTAACTAAAAAGCATTGCGAAATTAAAATTTACGATGAATTAAACACTGGTGTTGTTCTCTTAGTAGATGCTGTTATCTAAATTTTTCTTGCATATGACTACTTAGTAGCTTAATCGTCCAGTTTCCACTACTGCGTTGACAAAGTGCAAAAGATATTTCATCAGTATACAGCACTAGTCACCCTAGGTGAGCAGCTTGGGCAAATTTCAAAATTATCTTGAGCAACATATAAACTTTGAAACCGAATGCACACTGCAACAGTATTTAAGTATTCGAATTCTACAACACCCTTCTGAAATCTTAACACCTTAATTAGTTTTAAACAACATTTTAATAAAAAATTTTTATCGTCCAGCAGTTGTCCGTGGCTTTGCTCTCGCTGAAATTAATTTTAATTTTAACTATTTTCATGAGATATCCTGGATATTTTCAAAGTGTATTGAATGTCAATAATATTTTGAAATCCATCCGGTGGTCAATAAATCACACAAACCACAGTAAGTATGAGTTTAAGACATTTCAGCATAATGGGCAGAAGAAGCATTAAAATTATTTCCTTCTTTGTCGGGAGATACAATGGAAAACTCATTTCAATGCTTCATTACGGCCTGTACAACTTTCTTCATGCACCTTCTAAGCCATAACTTGATTATCGTGTGCTATTACTCGAAAAAGACGTGCTTCTTCTAAGCCATAAGTTGATTATCGTATGCTACTACTCGAAAAAGACGTGCTCCTTCTAAGCCATAACTTGATTATCGTATGCTATTACTCGAAAAAGACACGCAGCTTCTAAGCCATAACTTGATTATAGTATGCTATTACTCGAAAAAGACACGCAGATTCTAAGCCATAACTTGATTATCGTATGCTATTACTCGAAAAAGACACGCAGCTTCTAAGCCATAACTTGATTGTCGTATGCTATTACTCGAAAAAGACATGCACCTTCTAAGCCATAACTTGATTATCGTATGGTATTACTCGAAAAAGACACGCAGCTTCTAAGCCATAGCTTGATTATCGTATGCTATTACTCGAAAAAGACACGCAGCTTCTAAGCCATAACTTGATTATAGTATGCTATTACTCGAAAAAGACGTGCTCCTTCTAAACCATCACTTGATCATCGTATGCTACTAATCGAAAAAGACATGCTCCTTCACCAATAATTGGTATGACAGTCTATAGTACCATTTATGTTTAAAATTTCTACAGTACTTTTTATAAAGATCAAAAATAAAGCTATATAATTGCATCCCAAAAAATGTTTTATTTCTGAAACATAAAAATTTTTTTTACACACTTGCTTAACATTTAATTAACTATTCAATACTAATTAAATCATCACTTAAGAGAACGTAATAAAATTAGTAATAACTATAGTGTTGCCAACAGATAAAGAAATACCCGAGTTTGTAATGCCACAAAAAGAAATATGTATTAATATATGTATGTATGCAGCAATTGGACAAGATAATAAAAGCACTCATATGCTAACTCATTTTTTCATATATCTCAAGAAATATTAAATTAATTATTTTAAAACTTTAGAAATATTTAAGTCATGCGATTTCACATACATATCAAAAAGTTTAAAACTTTTGGAGGTTGGAGAGACCGGCAAAAAACTACGAACGAAAAATAATGTGTTTGGCTACCCTAAGCCAAAAAATACTGCGATAAGCTTGTAAGTCATATCAACTACATTGATTATCATATGAAATGAATGCAAAAAATTCCGTAAACCTAGCTTCATGGAGACATGGACATTTTTATTAAAAAAAATTATTTTACTTGCGTTTTCTTACCATACTGCAGAAATATTGAACAAAATTAAACAAAATTTTTAGAGTAATTTTTAATTAATAATAAAAATATCATTCTAAAATTTGAAAAAAATATCCTTAAATACTGTGCAATATTTGAGTATTTAAAGTAATATTTTCATACAGAAACATTTAAAAAAGAATTTTCATAATTTTGTTTTGAATTGTAATTAAAAATTTATGAAAAAAAGTTTTCTGAGAAATTTTTGTTCATTTGGAAATAAAGCTTTGAATAGTTAAGGGTTTTTCTCAAATTATATTTTGTACTATTAAACAAGATTTTTCATTAAGATCATTTAGAGCTTTCTTTAAAAGGTTCAAACTCTGCTTAGAAATTTGCTAAAAACTTTTTACATTTTCGAGTTATTCAAATCGGACTTATATAGTTAATAAATACGATTCTAAACATAATTTATGAAAACAAAATGTTCAACATTTTCCGCTCATGCGCAGTATGAAGGTATTTTTTAAAGATTCCTTTCTTATTCCATTTTGACGAATTTTTTTTTAAATTTTAAAATGATACCTTTTTATTATTAATTAAAAATTTGTATGATTTCATTTAATATTTCTGCTGTTATAGTAAGAAAAAACGAAAGTAAAAAAAATAGTTTCTTATAAAAATGTCCATATCTCCATAAATGATAAGTGTCTCTATATTTATAAATCTATATTTGTTAAGTATCTCTATATTAAAAAATCGTAAGTGTTTTATGTTCGTAAGCATCGTAATCACTACTGTTTCGTGTATTCAACTTAACGTTACATTTTTTTGCAGCATAAAAACTATTGGACTTTAAAACTTAAAAATATAAGAAAAAGGTATGTAGAAAACTACACAAGAAGTATGTTGGAATAAAAAAACCTTTCAGCGCATAAACTATACGACTAAAAATCTATAAATTACGGTGGAATATTGAAAATACTCACCGAGTTCACTGAAATAAAAAAATAGTATTTGATAATTAGCTCGGGGATAATTAATTTTAATTTTTTTAAAAAATATATCACGTTTGATGTGTAGGCCGTTGAAATGCAACTGCGGGATCAAATTTTAAATGCTGCAAGAGCCGTTTTTATAATTGATGAACAAGTGCTGATGAACAAAAGGCTCCCAGTTATTATAAAATCACAATTTTTACATCAACTTAACTGTATAATTTAAACTCTTTAGAATTAAATGAATTTGTAGGAAATAGCTTTTATAATAAAAATTTAAATTCTAAGTTTTTATTGTTATTATTAAGGATTTCTTCAAATCCGTGCCAGATATAAAAACAATGTTATAAATATAAATGCGACTAGCGGTTAAGTTTGAGGGAGGGATATCCTGTTGGAAATTGTACTTATTAACTTAACTCAATTTTTTTCATCCGAAAGTCCAGTGTTTTCGAAAGTTTTTTAAATTTTAAGTGCTCTTTAAAGTATTTTTTCTCATTTTTTGTTGCTCTAAATATTGGCAAATTATCGATTGTTGTAGATAATTTTGTTTTTCTTACTCCAGGTATTTTCTTTATTATACGTTCGTGCTTTAGTTAATGTCAATCAAAATTAAAGCGAGAGAGAGAGATCAGGTAACAAAAATCTTAACATTTCTATTGAAACTTTAGAAAACAAGAAACAACTTGATAAAATATTGACACCGTTTACAATTTGAATTATTCTGATTTTTGTAACAAGTGAAATTTCTTCTCCTTTATTTCTTATTATTAAGTCACATAAATTGTTTCCGGAGATTACTTTTTTGAAGTTATACTTCTTATGCGACTTCCAACAAGGTTGCGTTAAACCTTTAACGCTACATTTTTATTGGCCGGGAAATCCAGTTTTCCCTCATTCATTTCCGTATTGTTTTGGTTCTCACTAGCATAAAAATAATAAAAGTATTGTTTTTCTATAAATATTTTTTTAGTTTGTTTTGATACACATACAATTTAATAGGGTAGTATTTTTTATTTTCAAATTTAGTGGATAACAATTGTAAGAAATGAGTGAAAACAATCCCACGGACAATGCGACGGATTTAAGGTTATGTCAAGGTACGTCTCTTGTGAATATCAATTGATTGTTAGGTTTTCTCTTCTGAAATTACATTATGATGCATTCACATACATTATTAATACAAATACATTTTCCATGGCGAGACGATGAGGCAACCACAAGCACTTCCACTGGTTCAAGAGGTCCACGAAGGAAAAATGCACAATATTACCGTGATTACAGAGCACAGAATCGAGCGGAGTAGGAAAAAGAGTCGTTGAATAGAACTAGTGATCCTTCTACGACTGCTGATTCTTCCACAATAAACGTAGCAGGTTGCGAAGTTTAACTTCTTCCGCGCACTATTTTTTTTCCCTCAAGAACCTATGGTTATTTTGCAAATTCAGGTAATCGTTTTTTTTTCCGATACGATTTACATATCAATATACTAACATAAAAATAAAATTAATTGTACATATTTTATTAACAAAGTATTCTCAGTTTTGGAAAAATATTTTTTAAATAAAAAAAAAAGGCAGCTGAGAATGAGAAGCATTTATAATTGTATATTCGGATACGTGAGCTGGTGAACAAAAGGCTCCCAGTTGTTATAAAATCGCATTTTTTTTACACCAACTGAACAGTATTATATAAACTCTGCAAAATTAAAAAAATTTTACAAGAGAAATTTGAATTCTTAGTTTTTATTATTATTATTGAGGATTTTTTTCAAATCTGTACCAGATGCAAAAACAATGTTACAAAAATAAAAGTCAAAAGCGGTTATGTTTGATGGAAGAGTATCAAGTTAAGTGCTGAGTGCTTGAAATACAATATCACGCAAGTTTGTTCATTATTACTGCTACAAGTTGAAATGAAACGTGCTTCAAGTTCTATCATGGTATTGTGCAAATAAGGTAAATTTGCACGATAATACGGTTTAATTTAATTCCTTAACAAGGTGGCAACAAAGGAGCTTTAAAAAATTTTTATCAGATATTAATCAAATTTAAAACATGCGATAACAAAACAATTTTATAATGAAGACACATATCCGTGAATGCAGGGTGTTCTTTAAAGATCGTCCTTAATATGTACTATTAAAATACGAATCAGAAATGAAAACTAAGAAAGTATACGCATTGAGTGGCGCAAATTCATATTCAGTCAGAAGAAAACGAAAACGCAATCGAAGTCGGACCAATTACGGTACAGTATAAACATCAAAACGGATTCAATTGGATGGCGAAACGTGAAGCAAAATGCATAAAATCTCAATTTATGGGGTTCTTTATTTAATTATTTATCATTATTATTCTATAGGCTAATTTGAGATACCGTTCTAATTAAAATTAGTATAAACACTAAGCAACGAAAAAGCAATAATAGAATCACGTAAACCATATTTTTTTTCAAGCTGCGATATTTGATTCTATTAGAATTTCTATGATAACTGATTTCGTGCACGCACTAGTATAATAAATTGTTTAATTTACCATGCATTACTCTGCTAAAGCTTTAATTTGGCATACTTTAATTAAGTCTCGGTGTTTTACAAGCTTAACAAGTTAAAGTGAGCCCACATTCTGTTTATAATGAGTTTTAACACAAGCCAGGAAAACTTAGATTAAATTAATTTACAGGATTATTGTTGTAGTAGTAAAATTCAGATTTGACGAGAAATTTCATCTCGTTAGCCCATTCATATCCATCCCAATGACATTTAACCCCTTAACAATCGGTAAATTTTCAAGAAAACGGTCATAAAAATGTCTATTTTTTTTGGCTTTTGTATTTGTATTACGTATTTGATTAGCGCAGACATCTAGTTTAAAATAAACTATCAATCTACAATTACTTAAAAAATATCCTGGTACTGCCATCTGATGTGTTAAATGAGAAATAAAATGTTTTCCGGGCAAAAGAAATGAATTAGTTTTATTCTTATTGGCGCGTTACTACTGAACGTCAATATCACGGGAGCGAGAAATAGAGGGCGAAACCTCACCCTTCACGGGAGCGAGAAGGAAGGGGTTAAACAAGTCAAGCTTGCCAGCTATTGAGGATTTTGTGAATTAAGTCAGAAAAGTGCGTCTTTCTTTTGACGAGCGCAGAACGCCACAGATAGATGGCAACACCACTCATTCATGAGGCGACTTCTTCAATTTAGAATGGGAAAGAATTTTTCTCCAGATCCCTAAATTTTACGAGCACATACATCGCATGCACTCATGGGTCTAAGCGAAGTTGAGGATTTAAACCCGCCACTCCAGACAAGAGTTCGTATCTCTAACCACTGAGCTACCATGGTCCTGCTTATTCCTTTATTATGTAAAGCCAACCTCATTTAAATTACATTGAACTGTAATTTAAAAAATTCTATTAAAAAAACTGTGGAGATTGCAAACGCTCTAGAATCAGCAGCAGGAATTTCAAAATAATGATAATGAATCTATAAAGTCATGAACCGAACGAATTGGATCATTCTGCATACTAGTATGACAAAAAGATGTCTTTAAAATAAATTTACGCTTTAAATAATGTAAAAAGCATTAAACATACGAGTAATAACCATATGATCCCGATTTCAGTATTTAGCCATGGTAGAAAAATTCCTCACACATAATCTCTGTGTTATTAAATGGTATAATATACTATGAAAACAGAAGAAAAAAAGTTTTACCATACTTAAACTGCATTAAACTATAATTTTAAAAGGTTTGAAAAAAAAACTGTTGTTAATTTAATTACCTATATTAAATTAATTAAATATAGGTAACCATGGAAACTCCTTGGAGCAATAAAAAACGTTTCATTTCATTTCTTTAAATTGATAATTAAGATCTCGTTAACAAGCCCTGAAATGTAATATCATGGCTCTCTTAACGTAAAATTTTCTCTTCGTTCGTACAAAATAAATTCAATAAATTTTTATAATTGAATCACAATTTTCAGTGCAAATTAGCCCAAAAATGGCATGATGCTCATTATCCAAATTATAAAAAGTTGAAGAAAATAAAAACATTAATAATTTATAAAATAATTTTTTGCTGTAGTGAAGATTGTAAGAAATGTCATTCTTTTAATTTGATTTCAATGAAAAACAAACCATCAATTCCTTTTTAAACTGTTTTTTCAAGATTTAAATAGGTCAATGGGGTCCATAACAAGTCAAAAATTTAAACTTAAACCAGTCTTAACTATTGAGTCCACGTTTTTATCGATTGTTATTTGAATTAAATAATATTATGATACTTTCTTTTTTAACTCTCAATACACAACTGATAAAATGCATTAATTTTTTTTTTAAAAAAAAGAACTTTTTTATAAATGAATAGTGTGTCCATACATGGTTAAAAATATGGGTGTATGTTAACTCATTTTATAGTTTATATTTGCTGCAACCATAGTATATGTCAGGATGCACCCTAAGATTTCAGCGATCCAACATAATTCACACGATTAAACGCTAGTATTGACGGTAAGAAACTTAGAAAGGGAGTGTCTATTTCATTACTCTCAATTACTATCTTGATTTGAATAATAATCAAAGCTCATTGCAAATTTCAATGACTTGAAATAATGGTTAAATGTATACTGATTAAAACAGCTCGAATTTTAAGTTTCTATTTTGTTTAAGATATTTCATTATAATTTACGTATAATAACTATTAATAATAACAAAGTGCAAATACAAGCAAATGAATTTAATTTTACTTTTGTAATATACAACGAAAGAAATAGGTAAAGTCACATTCTCCTTCAAACATGCTAACATGTAAACATGTAAGTCGCTACCGAAAAGCGTTGTTGTAAGTTGCATGCAGAGATGGGAGTGACGAGGGCAAAAACTCCAGGCCTCCAGCTAAAAAGGCATCTAATCATCAACTAATGACAAAATAACATTACGTTTATTTGCTGTTACCTTGCTATTAAGTACAATTTCTAAATTACCAGAAAGAAAAGTACCGAGGAAAATAATTTTTGAGTTGATTGAGTTTCGAATATAATTCTTAAAAAAATGAATTTCATTTATGTGACATTTTTTTAAATTTAAAAATTCATAAGCGATTTGAAAAATTCAAATTTTGCATGTTGCATTAATTTTAAAAAAAAGATGTAAAAATGTGTATATCATACAATTCAAAATGTTTTCGAATATTAATAAATAATTCAGTAAATAATTATAAATCTTTCTTAAAATAATTATTAAAATATTTTTTGCATGTCCATGAACTGGATCGTTCGATAAATAAATTTTATAATAATTTTTTCTTGAAATTTCCAATTCGTTTCGAAAATTCTTGATATATGGTGAAATACACGAAAATAAAAGTTGCATTACAGGTTCTTTACTCTTTACCGCTTTTTTGACCAAACTATATATCCGTATTTACCAGATTGTGGTTAATCTCGTCCTCCTATTTTTGAACCAAGAATCTGAATCTGTCAAAAAACGGTACGTTTTTTCTCGGAAAGTAAGTTTTTGTTTCGAATTTCGGGGCTTAAAATATCGTCTACACTAATTTACTGATATATTTTAAGTTATGCCCTTCTACCTTTAAAATTGAGTTTTTGTACGTAAGAATTCAATCACTAAATCAAAAGTAATTTTGGATATTAACTTTTACTTGTCTTTTGCGCACTGTAAATCACACCATAAGTTATTCCATAGAGATATCAGATCCTTATAAAGGAATTCATAATTGAACAATTCTGAAAACAATTCCGAAAATGAATAAAACAATTCAGAATCGTAACATCGTTATAATAATTAAAGCATAACAGAAAGAATCACTTATTGTTCTGATAAGTATATTGTCCTTGCGATGCGAACTATATTGCCATGAAGTAAAAGTACTTCGAATACAAAGAAAAAGTAAAAATAAAGAAAAAGTAAAAAAAAAAAATCTGAAACAATGTGTTTGTTTTGACACATTGGTGATCTCCCAATTCAGACGTTCCCAGATGATAAGGCAGATAAAAAAAAATGTTTCATTTGGGTATGGGAAAGATTCATTTAGTAATTCTGTTTGAGGCGGTGATTTCATGTTTGGAAAAGAAAACTTCTTCGTTTCAAAATAAAGTTCAAAGTAATGTTTGTACACCAAATGAAATTTCAACATAATATTTTATGGTAAGATGTTCTTATATTTCGAAGTTGGTGCAAGGTTTTCTTTTTGTGTTCATTTTTTCTAACGATAGATCAAGGATAGATTTAGGAAAACGTCAGTATATGGAATAAAGCTTATTCATTTAGTGGGTATAATTAATTATCGGCATTTATTATAGGTAATAATCGGTTTAATATGGATGATAACAAGGTGTGCCACTGTCCAATTTGCTCTCCTAAAATCCTTACATTGCCATTTTTTTTCAAGTTTAATTATTAAATATCTGAATATGTTTTCCCAGTGTTCTCTATACTGCAATTTTTCATTAAGGACCAACCAATGACAGGTATGTGTTTGCCCGGTATACCCCACAGTTTTTTTTTCTTTTTTCTTTTTAGGGTAAGTGTCATTACCTGTCATTCCTTACACTCATGTTTTTCCCGATGCACCCAAATCGGGTTCTGTTAAAAATGTTACTATTAATAAGTCAATAAGCCCGGTAAAGAAAAATTTATGTTTAATAAAAACTTGATTTTTTTGACTGAAGAAAATCTTGATTTTTAAATTTTTGATCGAAATCCTCCGAACAGCATAAAACGAAAAATAACAAAACTTATTTTCCTTCTCACCACCTGAAATTGAACAATGTCCAATTATTGCTAAAATTGCGAATGGTACAAAATCGATGCACCATTCTACAACTTACAATGTAAGCCTAACAATTTTTTTGCATACATCTGCTACTAAAATAAAAAAATATATTAGATTTATTTTTTTACTCTTCCTTTTATTTACCATATTTTTCAGTACTCTATTTAAAATTAACCCTCCGCATGGTGCATAAAGATACGTTTAGTATTTATATTGATTAGAAAAATTTAAAATTAAACAAAAACTACTTTTATTATTCATTAAAAAAGCACTTAAAAGCAAAATAAAAAAAAACGTAATAAGCACTAATAAGCAGTTAAATACTTTGTGTTTTACCTAGTTTTACTACCAACATAGAGATAGCTCTATATTTTGGATAAAACAATCGAAATCATAGCTGCCAAACTCAATTGTATGTTTTCTAATTTGGAGTGATAGCTCCAATTTAAAGCTATCAAACTACTTCTTAGATTAGTTTTAGGCTATCATTTACTTAAAATACATGCTAGCAGTATTAAACTTATCTCCGTTAATCTTTATTAATCCAATAACAAAAAAAAACTTTCCAATTTCAGGCTTCTGGCATAGTGGAGTAGTGTTAAATATCATTATTCTGAATCCCATAATTAGTTTAATTATTAAACTTTCTTTTCAGTTTTTCGTACTTCTTCAGTTCCAATCAAAAATGAAATATTTTATCAAATAAAACTCTCACAATTGCCAATCAATTAAAATTTGAACCATTTTAGTTTCGGCAAACGAATTATTTTCAAGTAATTATAAAATTTTAAGAAATAATGCATTGAAAAAATATACTATAAGCCTTCCTTTCAAATTTGTTCAAATTTTAATCTGTTACAAAAGTTTAAACTTTTCTTTCTAACCCAATTCAAGTGAAATGAAAAATGAAAAAAAAAGTTACGGAATGCTCTAGATATAAGGAACAAAATTGGATGGAAAGAGTAAAAACACTTAAGCGTAGTCTTCATAGAATCGAATTCACTCAAAGAATTCTCAGCGTGGAGTATTCCACATTGTTCACGAAGTTAAATGCAAAAAAAGACCTTTTCAAATTTTAAAATCGTTTGCTTTCTATTAAAAAGCAATCGAAACAAATTATTGCAATGGAACTGCAAATTAAACATTATAAACTTGTCTGAGTTACCAATTACTTATTTTTATGGTACGATTTTTCTATAAATTGGAAGACATGGATATAAGCTGTTATTTTTTAAAATGGAATAAGTCCATTTAGAGCTATTAAGTCGTTTGTTTATTTATTTTCTTACGATTTTAAAGAACAGTGTTGCATTTCGATGTTTCATTAAAATATAAGTGTTAAAAATATCACTGCAATTGATTAATTCTTGGCAAAATACTAACGTTTTAAAACTTTTACAAATGGACCTATTAAACTTTAAAAAATAATGGCACATACGATTTTTTTGTTATAACTAAAGCATGTTAATAATAGCATAATTTAAACTGTATTTTTTTATAGTTATTAATTAAAGTTTATTCATTTTACAACAGTCGTTAAGCATATAGTTCATATCGAAGTTGTGGCTACATCATTTATATCATTCGGATGCCTCTTGTAATTTTTTCCTATTCGAATAGACAAAAGAATTCCTAGATCAAATATTGGGGCAAACTTGCCTTCCTGGAAGACTTTTCTGCTAACTGAACCAACAATCATTTGCCTTACATAAAAGCCCGGTGACAAAAATACTGCGGCTCATGAACTAGGGACTTTTTTAATAAGATATTTCTACACAGCTAAGAATTCTCTTTAAAAAAAAGTTTTTTTTTCAAACTGGAAAATCATTGTATGTTTAAATCTGAAACTATATTTTAAAATCTAAATACTTAAATATAAACCTATCTTTTCAAATCTAAATGCCATATATTTAAGTATATAAAAATAACTTCTTAATACTCCTCATCATAATAGGATTAATTCCTGAAGATTGATATTTGAAGATGATGCCAAGGGGGAGAAAAGGTATTATGATTAAATTATCGAGACTGCATTGTACTTTTTTTGTTTAGCTTTTTTTTTGCGTACTTCAGGTCTATCCAAATTTTTATGGTTATGAGTTACGATAATACATACATAATACCATCAATATTAAGCATTTGCTAATTGAAAAATGGTTAGCTTAATTAGGCTTTCCTTCATTCTAAAAATTATTAAATACAAAAGCAATCTAGACGGATTAATAATAATACTTACAATTATTGTGAATTAGTAAGTAAAACATCCGCAATATTTTATATAAAAAATTATTATTCAAATTTTGAAAATAGTTTTAAAGGAATTATTAAAAAAAATATTATTTTTAATAGTATGATGTCAGTATCACTTATAAATTAATTAGTTAACGAAACATTATCTGTAATAGTCCTTCCATAATGATTCTACTAAATGAGATAAGAAATAATATAACTGGCATAAATTCTATTATGTCTAGAAGCATGTTGAAACTTCATTAAGAATTCCTCTTTACATTAAAATAATTTTGTAATGAAAAATCTGTATTAAAGCAAGATGTGCAATCCATTGAAATTCAAGAATAGTTTTCGTTTTTTGCATGCCAGCGCGATATTTAAACATACAACTAGAAAATCCAGTATATTCGAAAATAAATCATCATTAAACAGCCCAGGTGTTATTGGTCTAAAATAACTTAATTTTGCATAAAAAGGACTTAATAGTAATATTGTCATTTGAATAATTTCTTTAGTAAAAATATTTTAACTTTGCAGAGGTAAATGTACTTAACAAATTTTATAAATTTGTTTATTTTTTTTTAATTTTGTTAATATTTTGAATTGAATTTTCAGTTTACTGGGATGCTTTAATTTTCTTAAGGCAAATATTTTTAAAAGAAGTATTTTTAAATTTCCCTTCAATAGATTCAACTCTCAAATTTCAACTTCAACTAGTAACTAAGTTTTTGTTACCATTGCAACAAATCAACCACTTAGGATTTATAAAAATATTAATGACCACCACGATTTTTTGAAGGGGATTAACATTTTAAAAATTGAAAGTATTAATTCCGAATCTCATGTTACATTTTGTATATTTCATTTTTCCAAATCGTTAATAGCCTTTAGTAAATAAGTTTTATTTAACTATATTAACTTGTTTCCGAATATAAAAAAGCTGAAAAATTGTTAGGTCATACATTTCTAATTATAAAAAAATGAAAACTTCATTTTAGTCATTTCTTAAACTTAAAAACAATTTACGTCTATTGTATTTCTAAAGCCTTTATACAAAGAAGTTTGAATACATAAATTATTTATGCTGAATAAATAATAAAAAAATGTTAGCCTTTTCTTACTGCTTAATCGTTTTCGGTGTTTAAATAAATGAATTAGGGTTTTGGCCTGTAAATGACTAGCCAGCAATGAATGTTTTTGAAAAAATATTTTTATTTATTTTCTATAAGTTTTAATTTTTTAAGCATTGCATTCTTATTTTTCTATTACCTCCTTCATAAATTTTGAATACCCCTTTAGACGTTAATGGCTCTCCTAGAATTTCCTTTTAAATTCAGTTCTTACATTAAGCAATAATAAAAGTAAAATTATATTTTGGAAGCACTGTATCAGGATCTAAGTTACTCAACCCTACTCGACTTCATCAGTAAAATTTTTTTGAGAAGAAGTTTTCTTAGTAAACTTATATGGTATGTATTGTTTCATCATGTATTAATGGTTTAGTATAGCAGTACGGCCTTTTTTACGGCTCTGAAAGCTTAAATGATCGAGTTTCTCTTTCGGAACTTAAGAACAGATAACGGAGAAACATAATTCATTGTTCTTGAATATGGTCGATTTATTTTGAATTGAAAAGTTTAAAAAAATAAATATAATGCAATTTTTTTTTATAAATTTTGCTATTTCTTCTTTACTGGTATTTTTATTTAAATAATTTTATAAAAAAGTAACCAATATATCAAAAAAATGAGATTTATTATCCCCTGTGACCCATCCATGGAACCCTGGAGTTCCGAGAACACCATTTAGGAACCGCTGGTTTGGAGAACACATGAGCTAAGCAGTTGTGCAGGAATTGAGGAATAGAATGCGAAAATTCCTTGTCAGAAAGTCACTTTTCTGTATGCAAGAGAATTTCAGACGACAATGTTAATAACGATCATATAAATAAAAAATAACGTTTAATTTATTAATGGCAATGGTCGAACAACTCATATTATAAAAATATAAGCCATAAATGTGAGAATTGCACCATTTAGAAAACAACACCTTTAACCTCAATCAGTTTGTCAAATCTTGTAGTGTTTAATTACGCCTAAAATAAGATCATATTTATGCTGCATACAAAAAAAATTTAAATAATTAAATAAATAAAAAAATATCTTGCAAAAGTTACGATTATTTTCCATGAAATTTCCTGCATTTTTTAAAACTAAAAATACCTTTATATATTTAAGTTTCAACCTATCTTTCACAACCTATATATTTAATTATAAACTAGTCTTTCCAAAATTCATCCGAATAAAAAAATACATATTATATACGTAATTATTATTTTTTAATTACGTGCTTTTAATTCTGTTAGGAACGTAATATTTTATCATTCATTTTTAATGTTATCTTTTAAGAAAAATGTCGCCAAACTCTTATTTTAATGCATGTGTCACGCGTAGGTTTTAAACTCTCGGACGAATTTCGTTAAGTTGAAGCGGAATTGAATTATGCCAAAATTTCACAAACGTTGATTCGCTCAACCAAAACTTCTAAACTTATGCTTATTCACTTTTCTACTTTTCCAGTTATCTAGTTTCAAGCTTGGGAACAAACATTAACATTAATTCACATTAACCCTCTAGCATTTTTAACAGAAATTGTACTCCGATCTTCGTCTTAAGTTCATCTTAAACGTAGATTTATGAACTAATCTGTGAACTTTACTGATAACAAGGTAAAAGTTAAACAGCATGTAAATTCCGTCAAAATACCCATTTTAATTATAAAACTTATTAAAATATGTCTGATAACGATTAACATATAAACAAGTTGTGACACTAGAATTAAACTCTGCAACACTCTGCTCTTTCAATTATAGTTTTGATGGAACTCTTGACAACTTCTCGAAAAGTTTTTGATATGTCAACCATTCAAGAAGCATTTGTAATGTTAATTGGGATTGTACAATACAATAAAGTTGCAAGTTCATCTTGAAATGATAACGCTAAAGTTTCTAGTATGCACATAAGTCAGAACTTGTTAAAGATAAAATATATTTTATAAATAGTTTCTCTGTAATATTTTTTTTCACCATTAAATACAGCAACAGCTTATGTAACTACGACGTAACTCTGAAACTGAAATTAAAGTCTTTTATTGCCATTTTTAAACTTTTGCTGCCTCGAAATGCCTAAACCAGTGTTACTGAACTTTTCTCAATACTTCTTCAAAATTTAAAAAATATAAGAATAATAATAAAAGATGAAACTCATAAAAATGAAATAATAAATTATTTCAAAGTACGGATATAATAATTAAACAAAATCCAAAGCAAAAACTTAGATTTTTTTCTTAAGAAATGTAATAAACTGTAATAATATAAATCAATATTTTGAAACCTCATTAAAATTTAAAATTATCCATTATTTATTAATCAATAATTTTTTTTTTTCCATTTTGCTTGTATGTTCTATTTTCTCTGTTAACCATTTAACATATTTTTTTTCATTATATTGTATTGATTTAGATCAAAATAAGTAGAAAATATTATATTTAGCATTTAATTATTTATAGTTATGAAATACAGCATTCACCCAGCATTTATTCACCGGTGACACTTTCTGCCTAAAAGGTAAAACATTTCAAGCACGACTAACTCAAAAGAATATATTTTTTAAAATTTGTGCTTATTTGTAGTTATTTAGATCTAAGAGAAACGTTCATAATTGAAACTTCTTTAATTTACAAAATCAGTTATTGATAAAGTTCTGAATATGAATGGAAAAAAAAATATTTCAAGCTATTTTTTGTTTGGATTTTTTATTTTAATGTAAATATATTTCAGATAATCTCTCAGATTTTTTTGGTAAGTATTAGACTATATTTTTTTATAATTAAAAAGTACCAAAATATATTTTTACCAGTAATTCGAGCGTCAAAAGAAAAGCATGTAAAAGGGGCACTGGTGACCCATCCGCTTCAAAAGGTTGGCGTCGTACAATTTTATTATTTTTTTTCGAATATAATATTTTAGGAAAAATCTTGCAAAGCTGTCTTGAGTAAGAATTAACAAACTTGAGAACAAATAACTCTGTTAAATTGAAGTTAAGTGAATTATGCCGAAATTGAATTTTATGTAATAATGCTATGTAAAGTTTTACTTTTCTTCCATCTGCTGTGTATTTTGATTATTTATTTTAATACTGCCTTTTCAATTTGTCGTTTGAGCCATTTAAATTTGAATCAGCTTTCTTCGCATTTATATGAAAGCTAGTAAGTTTACCAATGCTGTCCTGGTCTAAAAAAGAAAATATTGGTTAATTAATCTGCATGAAGCGAATGAAATTCCTGAGATTAAATATTTGCAATATTATTATCTTATAATCTATTTTGACATCAATTTTAATATAAAAAATAAAATAATGGTTGAGTGTTCTGTATGAAATTCCAATCAATAAATGTCTGTAATATTATTGTTTTGTAATGAATTTCGTCTTCAGTTTCGGCATAAAAAGAAAATATTGGTTGAGTGATCGGTATAAAATTCATGTAAAAATTTTTTTATAATATTATTGTTTTGGAATGAATTTCAACATAAAATTTAGTATAAAAAAAGTATGGTTTGATTGATCTGTATTAAAGATATGATCTTCCTTAAATAAATAATTGCAAAATTATTATTTTATAATTTGTTTCGGCATTAATTTTGGAATAAAGGGAAAAAAAATGTTGATTAAATGATCAGAAAATATTGATGAAAAGCGTGAAACTCCCATAAATAATTGCTTGTAATATAATCATTTTATGATCAATTTTGTAACGACAAAAGAAACTATTGATTAAGTGATTTCGTATGAAAGGCATGGAATTCTAAAAAATAAATATTTGAGGTATTATAACTTTATAATCACTTTAAAAAGAACAAAGATGTATAGTACTATATCACAGATGCATCTCCATATTAAATCTGCACGTCTACCATATAATTTATTATTTAATTAGAGAAAGTACAGAAGCATATTTATAGTCATTTTTATAGATTATTAATTAGGAATCATCCCGCAATCATCGAACTTAGGATTTATTTCCCTAAATCCCTTCATAATATTATTTAAATTAGATGCCATTCGCAGAATAGTATGTATGTAGGGGGACAACTGAAGGAAAAGGGGGAATAATTTAAGGTCGTCAAGAACAGAGAAAGAATTAAAATGATCAAAAACCTGTTGGAGATCTTAATACGTCTGAAATGTAACGGTTGTATTCAAGATGTCAGGAATGCAAATAACAGATGATCGCCTCGTGTATAAAATAGCTACAGTATAATCTCTGTACGATGTCGAATGCGTTCTCCGTAATGCCTTGCAAACACAGACGTGGCCCTCATGGTTCAGAATTCAGTCCAGGCATTTGTCTGTAAAGATAAAGTATGGTACCCAAGTTCATGAGTCTATATTGGTCATTAATCACAACACTCCTTGCCTGCGATGCAGCGTCATGGGTAACAAATATATTGGTTGCCAGACAGGCGGCCCATACTTTTAAAAATGCTCACAGACATATGTCATGCAAACGACTCCATTTCCATATAATATGGTTGTGTGTTTCCCAGTGGCCGTGTGAACTACTTGTCTGCTACAAGCTGAACTACAAGCTGAAATCCAATACGGCGTTCTGTGATGACTCTTCTTCTGGGACGAATCCTTGAACCCTTTTATTCTATGTTCTTTTGGGTAGTTCCGACTTACGATAACGCAAACGGCTAACTATAACCATAACGCAACGCTATAAAAAAGATTCTGGCTAACACAAGCAGTAATAATGCAGTATTATAAACCACAACCCCGGTAAGATGAAATGTTTCCTTGCTCAAGTCAATCACGTCCTGGTAAGCATTTTTCCTCTTATACGAGACAGAAATTTTTTTAGCCAAAAATATAGTTCAAATGCAAATTGAGTATGAGAAAATTATTGTCGAAACTCTCTGTTTTATGAGCATTACAGGCATCGTAACAATGTCTACCGTTTTTTATCTGTCCTGCAAATGTTATGCAAGTGTGGCAAACCATCTTTCTAGTGTAGAAATTTTATTGGCCAATAATGTTAATTAAAATTTTTTTCACGCATATTATATCTATTCAAAATTCTGTGTTGTGAGATACAGCCGTAGGCTATTTTGTCTTTGCTCACATAATTCTACATACATAAAAATCAGATGAAAATGATCATCGGCCTGTGAATTATCGTAGGTGAGATAAGTGAAATGATCAACGCATGTAAATAAAATAATGTCCGCAAAATTATTAATCAATATTGGGAATAAACCTTTTTCACTATTTTTAAAGAATCTCGTTAGCTAAAACACATTACGAGTTTCTTTTTAAACGAAAATTTTAAAACGAATTTTAAAAAAAGCCATGTTTGTGGAGAAATTGTAATGATTACCGAACAAAATGGTTTTGCTCAAATTTTATCTCAACAGAATCAGAAACTGCCTCTGTGAAGCAAATCTGTAATCAATATAATAATCACTTTTGGGATTTCAGAAGGAAATGTTTTTTAGTTCTGGTTTAAAATCAGTCTAATATCATAATTTATCATTTTGTCTATTATTTGTGTGAATTCAGAACTGGCATTGTCATCGCATTACATTTAGGTACCGTCATTCTACTTTGTGCAAATTCGAATTCGGCATTTTTCAAGTGCTGCTCTTCAGTATTATGTTTATTTCACGTTAAAAATGTGTGGAATTTGAAGATAGTAGTCTCTTCCATTACTACAAAAAAAATTTTCGAATTTTAAAACAATCTCAGAGTGTGTTTCGTTCATCCAAAGTCAACAATTTTCCGAGGACGTCGGATGTCGAAAAGTGTGCGTGGAAACTTTAGCTGTGAAACGCAAAGACGTTGATAAAACAATTGTCGTAAGTGCAAAATTTTTTATTTGTACATTAATAAACAATTATATCATGTTAGCGTTAAAAAAATTTAAAATTAATAACAAATAAACGGAAAATGAAAAAAAATGCACTGTGGGGCTACTTTGTGCAAAGTTTCATTCGTTTTTTTTTCGACAAGAAAATTGTCAGACGTTATAAAAAAAATACCTCGAACGAGAAATTACCTTGATTACACTTTAGAAAAGTTGCAACAATGTTTGCAAGCAGTTGTTAGTGGTTTGTCGATTGCAGAAGCTTCTCGGAAGTACAAAATCCACAGAAATACTATCTCTAATAAAATTCACAAGAAACACGTGAAACGTGCTGGTAAACTATTATTTTTCTTCTAAAGAATTAATCAAACGATTTAACGCATAAAAATATATTTTATAGGACATCAGGTGATTTTGACAGAAACTGAAGACCAAGTTCTGTCGTGTTCATTCAAGCATGTTATGTTCAAATTTATCAATATTATAAATGTTAATGAATCTGTAATAATTATTATTTTTGAAATATCATCCATTTCAATGTCAAAAAAGGTATATGGTTTCCTTTTGTTTAAACTCAAATGTTTTAAAATAAACATTCTTTGTAAGAAAAAATTCTTCAAAAAAAATGTTTTTTTAACGCTGAAAATTATTTTCAAACTAATATCTTTACATATCTTGATGTTTTTGTCTTTAAAAATGTCAACAATTAACTTTTTTAACAATTTTATATCAATATTTTACTAAAAACATGATTATTAAACTGAATTCCTATCGCTGCACAAAGTAGCCCCATTTGGGGGCTACTTTGTGCAAGGTATGTTTTGACTTATTATTCGTAAATATTACATACAAATAATGCCAATATTGATCAAATTCACTCATCTGAGTCCAGTTATGAATATAATATCGATAAATTTTACTGAAGTTTGAATTAACATAGTTTTTTTACATGTCAAAGTTTAAAAACAGCGAAATCCTGCACAAAGTAGCCCCAAATGACGGTATTACCTCTTTTCTAAAAGGAGTTAGTTTTGCTCTGAGCAAGGTTGCTTGGCCTAAAATTGTTTTATATATCGTGTTTTCCTATTTTGAAATTTATTACAAAATTGTTTTTAAGTTTTATTTTGGAACTACAGATACTACACTGCCACACCCGTACAGGATGTTTTGCAGATTTATTTGAATAATAATTACATTCGATTTCGAACTGTTCTTATTGATAGCTAAGAATAGAGTTCCTTAAGAGTGGTAACAAAGAATAGTTGCTGACTGTTGCCTTCAAAATAGGCATGGCGAACGCTGAAAATTTGAAATTATTTTAACTTAAAAAATGCATAGTGGAATAATATATTAAGGGGAAGGTTTTGTGAAAGAATTCTAAGAAAGAAAACGTAAATTGGAAATCGACGAACAAAAACGTGAAGATGAATTAGAAGAAAATAAGAGAGGAGAAAAAGCTGAAATAATAAAACAAACTTAAGAAATGGAAACCGAAGAAAGAAAACGAACTCAAGAAATAAATTTTTAATTAGAAAAATTGCGTTTACAAAATAAAGCAAATCGTAGTGAAAACGAGAGGTGAGAAAGTGATTTTTTGATTAAATCGAAATTGGAACTTCATTATGCTCTACAAAAGTTCGAACCAAAAGGGAATGACATCTGTACATACCTAGTATTGTTCGAGAGACAAGCGAAACGAGTAGGAATATAAAAAAAAAAAATGAACAGTGGGTATCGCATTTAATAGGATTATTGTCATACGATGTTATCCAAATTAGGACAAGAAATGTAGAAGAAACCACAGATGATAGTAAAGAGAAAAAACTCTTGTTAAAATGATTCAAAATGACTCACAAGAAAATCAGACAGTGTTTTCCAAAACATCAGAAAAATCCGAAGACAAGTTGGCTTGATTTTGTGTACAAACTGAGTAATTATTTCAACGAATATATAAGAGGATTAAAATAACATTAGAACAGCTTTTTGATTTATGGATTACAATTCTAATTAAGCGGAAAGTTCCTTTGGAAATGAACGAACATTTCTTTGATGTGTGGTCTAATTTTAAAATTTCGAATGATTTATCCTATAAATTAGATGACTACGAAAACATTAGAAAGAATGTGAAAACAAGACTGAGGGGTTTTCCATAAAGAAAATTTCAAGCTACCAAATTTCCAATGAAAAAACAGAAAATTCAAACGGAATCGAATTATATATCCCCATGTGCAAGATAACAAAAATGTTAAAGCTTTAAAAAAGAAAAAAATCCAACAAGAATAATTCCTGAAGATTGTTGTATTTGTGACGAATGCTTGAAACAACATAATAGAACGGCGATTAATCTGAACAACAACCAAAAAACGAAGTTTTAACAGCCAAGATTCTGTCTGAATTATTAAATGGAAATTCTAACTTCTAAATTAATACTCTACAATTTGTTAATTTCTAGTTGACAAAAGCTTGTGATCGACAGTGGATGTCAAATTCCGGAGATACAATATCGATTCTGATACTTTTAGTATCAGAATCGAAAACAGAAAGACGAAAACTTTGAATTTGAAGAAAACATTGACGCCATTTATGAAGCTTCCAGTTAATTGAAACAAGAAAATACTATATCAGAACCAGTCAAAATTCTTATTAGACTTATTCTTGTTACTTATATAGAATTCAAGGAAATTGTATCCTTCTTCCAAACAGCCTGAATTTAACTGAAAATAGTGAAGTCGTAGCCATGACAACCACGGCAGAACAAAAAGATTCAGGGAAAGAAGGAAAGGAGCTCTCAGAATTCGAAGAAGACATATTGTGTGGTCAAATTCATGAAGACGTCACATTTTAAAGCGTATCTTGTGATATCGAATCGGTCTATCGAATAACGAGAACGATTGAAGTCTTTAACGATTTAAGGAAGAAAAACAAAAAGGAGGCATCCCTCGCAGATGTCTGGAATATAAAAAAGATTGGTTATTTATTTATTGATGGAATACTTCACCATAAAAAAAATATTTTAGAACAGCCAACAACTCAGTCTGTACTCCCAAAATCAAAACGAAAAAAAGTCTTAGAATATACTCATGACTCTAACTTCGCATGTAACCTGGGAATGAAAAAGGAAGAAAAAAATATGATTTTCCTTTTTATCGGCCTGGGCCAGTTTAAGATGTTAAAGAATATTGTAAAACTTGCATGGAGTGACAATAAAAGAGCCCAAAAAACTATTCTGTAATTCCAATAACTCCAGTTGTGCGACCTAGCCTACCATTCAAAGTAGTTAAAGGGGAGATTATAGGACTTATTGATCCACCTTCTGCCAGAAAAAGTAAATGTGTTTTATTTTTATTAGATCAACACTCCCGGTGGCCTGAAGCAGTTCCTTTACGGTTGCTAACTGCTAAAGGTATTTGCAACACTCTTTTGGAGATTTTTATGAGAACCGGAATACCCCAAATGATCGCAAGCGACCAAGGTGCAAACTTTGCACCAAAACTTGCCTAAGATTTCATAAATTGCTTTAGATCGTCACCAAGATTATCAGTTCCGGGGTACGCCACAAGCAAAGGCCTGATAGAACGTTATAACTAAGTTCTAAAAATGCTCTACATCACGTAATTCATAAAAATCCACACGATTGGGATATTGTTTACCTATCATTTTATTCGCTTATAGATAAATTCCCAGTTTCACTACTGGCGTACCACCTTTCAAACTTATGTATGGTGGAGAAGCGAGATGACTACTTAGTGTATTGAAACCTAGCAGTTTCGGAGACAACCCTTTAAACAGCAGTTAATCCATAGCTGATTATCTCCAAGAATTAAAAACAAACCTTAAGCAAGACAAGTTGATAGCAAAATAAAACAACAAGGCTATACAGATTACTTTAACCGGAGAACAGCATGCAGCAGTTTCAAGATTGGAGATCTAGTATACTCGCTTATCCACGACGGCAGCAGTAAATTATATGTCCGATGAAATATAGAAGTCATCAATTCTTATTGGGTCACGCTACAGGACAGTCGAGTTAAACATGTTCACTTGAACAAGGTGAGACGATATCAAGCTCAATCTTATTGCGATCGGAGTAATGTATGAAAATGAAAATGAGTTTGGAGAGATCGCAACAATTTCTGAGAAAGACTAATCAGTGCCACCAGAGAAGTTAAAAAATTAATGAAGAAATTAAACTTGACCATCTAAATACATCAAAGTAAAAATATCCTCTGTCTCTTATTGGCCAACATTAAGTACTTTTCACGGGGAAAATAAAGAAAGCTCTTGCACCCCAGAGTCCAAGGGCAAGAAAACTGAGGCACAGTAGGCCGTGTCTCTTGTACGACTGAGTTTAGTTCAGTTTAAGTGCTTTATGTGATTCTATCTTTAGTATTGAGCGTTTTTGTATTTAATTATGCTAAATTCTAATATTCAGTATCAGTTTTGAGTTTGAATTTTGTTTAAAACTCAAGCCCATAACTTGGGGGAAGGACGTAATGAGAGAATTTATCATTTTGGATATTATTTGTGAGAATTCAGAGATGGCGCTGCCATCGCATTTCTTTTGAGAATGCCTGATTCCTTGATGATGATTCCTTGACATAGCCTTCTAATAGGAGTTAGTTTTGCTGTGATTGGCAACGAGCAGGGTTGTTCGCCCAAGGATCGTTTGCTTATATCGTGTTTTCCTATTTTGTAATAAAAATTAAGTTTTATTTTGGAGTTTCTTCAATATATCCGTATAAATCGAACCACATTTACTACAAGCAGATTATGGTTCAAAACAAAAAACATAGCGTTAAAGTAGATAGAGAGCAAAGCGAGCAGGGGGCAGAGCTCACTATTTTTTAATTACACTTGAAATGTTTTAAATTGTGCCAACATCCATTCATGAATGCAAAATATTCTTTATGGTTTACTTTGTGAGTTTATCGGTTATATAAGTTAGTAAAGCTTTTGTAATCGATTTAAACGTAAAAGGTTTTCGATATTTTTCTCTGGTTTTTCCATTCAAATATCCTCTACGAAGAAGATTTTATTTTCTCTTTGTTTGATCTTCTGGCCTAGTTTCAAAACTAAAAGGCTAAGGAATGCTAAAAGCCGTTCATCCGCTATATAAATCTATTTCTCAATGGCTTCAAAATAGTTCTGTAAGTGCTGCATTTAAAGAAATAAAGTTGTTGCAACTACACAGAAATTAATAGATACGTTTCAAAACTTGTTATATAGAATATTCTAAAGAAATGACGAAATTTCTATCTTGATTGACTGAAAATTAATTAAATGATCAACAAATTAGATTTCATTAATTAAATAAGATGTGACTACTTTGAAAATAATTAGGTAAAATATATTCAATTTGCTAAAGTTATATTTTGACAAAAATTAAGTAGCAACAATGAGGCAAAAACTTTTCACCTATATTGCAAACAAAATGTGATAGACGATTATTACTTCCCAAACTAGTTTATTCTTTTGCTAGTGAAATGAGATTTAGTTAATTTAGTTAGCAAATGAGATTTAGTTAAATTAACATAATTATAAGCATCTATCGTTGCACTATCTATGACAGCAAAAAAACTATTACAAAATTTAATGAGAGTAAACCAATTATTTTTAAAAAGGTAAGTGCCTTAAAATGTTAACAAAAAAACTACAATTATAAAGCAAACACAAAAGTAACATTTTACGAAGCATTATAAATGTTAACGAGGAGTTAATGTGTACGTATATATAAACTGGTACTTGCTTTTCCTGACTTTTTCGCAGGCACTCTTTCTGAAGAAGTTAAATTGATTCTTTTTGTCGTATGCCTGTTTAGGCAGTGGGGGTGCGATTGTTCCTGTTTTTCAGTGGCGCCATCTGTGGCCCATTCGGCTTGCAATGACCACAGTGCTGACGTGAAATATCCTCAATGGTAGACGGATCTTGGGTTAGAGTCCCCTTGCCGTCAGGCTAACCATGGGAGGGTTTCGTGGTTTACCTCCCTATGTAAAGCAAATGCGGGTAAGTTTTATCAAAAAGACCGCCATGAGGGAAAATTTGCAATACTTGATCCAGGAGTTTCCTTATCGTCTGTATTGGGTTCGCTATTACAAGGCTATGGAGTTGAACATTGGCCGTCGTAAACACAAAATGTGGTCTGCTGTTCAACGTCGGTTTTAAAATAAAATGTTTTAGTAACTTGTGCCACGGTGTCTCAGAGAGAAAGTGTTCGTCTCCCAATGAGTTGACTTCGACGTAAGTCACAGACGTGGCTGGTTGGTAAGAATTTTTCTCCCAGCTCGCACTGACTACAGTGTTGACGTAAAATATCCTCAGTGGTCGACGGATAACGGCTTAGAATTCCCTTGTCGTCGTACAAACCGCAGTAGATTTTCTTCCCATCTAACAGAGATGCAGGATTATTTATATCAAAAAAGTTCTCCACAAAAGCCCTTGTGTTCTGAGTTGGGTCAAAAATTGTAAGGCTACTGAGATGAATATACGTAGTCTTAAACTCAGAATTGAGTCGACTGTTCAACACCGCCTTCAAAATAATCTCAACTTAAAATATCATCAGTACCAATTAGTTAACATATTAAAAGACAACACCTTGAATACATTTCTCGAACATACGTAATTAGCTTGATTCGCAATGCGTAAAAATCCGATCATCAAATCAAAAGATATTCATGTGTTTAGTTTTCTATTTTGTACGCTGCACATTCTTTTGTAATACCAGTAATGTTTAAATTTAACTGACTTAATAATCTTCATCGCCATTATTTCTTCGTGAAAAAAAACAAAAACTATTTTATTACTTTAAACTTGGCTGTAACTGCCAATATAATCCTGAAATATGAAAAATATATTCGGTTAATAAAAACTTGCCTGAATGCTTGAGAACTGTATACGTAGACACAAATTTAGTAGTATCATAAAAAAAGAAGTTATTATTATTCTCAAAGCTTACCTTCTCCTAAATTATTTTAGTTATCAACTCAGGTCTACTATTGCTAGAAATATGATGATCCAAGCTATTGCATTTCCTTCCTTTTAACTATTTATATCACAAAGATAGTGACAAAATAAATAAATTGCATACTTCATAACTATTGATAGAATCATTGGATTTTCATATTCAAATGTGTATTTTTAATGGCTCAAGTGGTTCTTATCAATAAAGTGTGCAGACGATATCTTAAAGTTGCGAAATCTATCACGTAAAGTGTTCTTTTTCTGAATAAAAATACCTTTTATCTCCCTGATTGAGATTTTTGTTCTTCGAAATATGAAGAGTAGGCGCAAAATTGAATCCTCGAAGTATAGAGGGTAGCCTAAAAATGTAATTTAAATAGTTTAATCAGGAGGAACGGATTCTTTCATGAATTAAACTATTCTTATAATTTGTCGTCTCTTCACAATGAGAAAAAAATTATATTCAAAACTACAAGAAAATTTTACTGCTTTATTGGCTCTATGGGAACACCAAAAAGCTAGGTAATTTTTACCTAAACACTTTGTTAATGATTTTGGCGAAATTAACAATAAAGTATGGTTTTATTATAAATAATAAAATTTGTTAAATGTGGTAAAATTTCGTAATTTTATCATGATACTTGGAAGCGTAGCATAAAAGCTATTTATTTGGTTAAATTCAATTTACAGTTTTGTATTACTACTAAATGTGTGGTAAAAAGAGCGATAATTTTGAAAAATAAGAATTTCCGGTAGATCGTTATCATATGAGAGGAAAAAAATTACAAAAATGATCGGTTTAAATACCGTATATTTTGCTGCATATTACCAGATTTTTTTGTCAGAAATGACATTACCATACAGTATGGTTATTTTAGAGTAATTCTTTTATATGTGTGTGATTAATGCGAGTAAGAAAATAATATTTATTAATATGAAATGAATTACAAAAATTAAAACTTATTTGTATTTTTTCGTATTTAATTTAGAAATGATCAATCTTTAAATTTTAAAATGTACAAATTTTTACATTATTTTATATTGCGTATTCTTAAACGACAAAAGTTAAAACTTAAACGGGATCGAGGGAACAGTTAAATAGAGGTTTATATGGTTTTGAATATAACGCGCAAAAATAAATAAACGGACTACCCTGAATATCTTTTGATCAAATAAATGGATCTTCACGTTCTCTAGTATTCAAACTTAATGGTTCAAGCGGGGTAATCTCAAATGCATTAATTAAATAGTACACAGTATATTCTAAATTACGAAATCAAACAAGAAAACGTACTTTTTCGGAATAAATTTTTTTTGTGTGGATGAATTCGGATTTCAGATCTCCAAAATATAGGGGGTGGCCGCAATCTGAGAAATATGGTCCCAATAGTTTGGTCAGGAGAGCACTTTAAAGTTTGGATGTCTTAATATTAATTTTACTTTTTGCGTATTTTATCATATCTCGAGAACGTTGTACAAACGTTGTCTCGAGAGCAAAATGCGCAAAAGGTAAAAAATTAGCACTAATCTTTGGAGCGTTCTCCTGACCAAACTATTGGGACCAAGGCCGTAGCCAAGATTTTTTTTCGGGGGGGGGATATGGTAAGAAGCAAGGGCGGTTTCAGACATGCAAAGTAGGGGTAAAACATTGTAACAAATATTGTTTATTCTGTTGTTTGCAAAAGTTAAACTAGCAATTAAAAAATATTACATAATAATTGTTTTTCAATTAATATTGCATAATAATTATAATCAATTTGTAAACAAAGTTTACAAAGACATGTGACGGGGATTTGAAGAAAATTTTTCGATTACTATTTTAGGACAAACCGGAATATTTCGAAATATGCTTAATGAAGTTAGTTAATAAAAGGTTTGATTCGACAGTTTTTGTTTTTCTTTTTACTGAGAGGCTCAAAGAAAGACTAAAAAGTTTGAATCCCAGAATTTCGGGGGGGGGGGGATTTGTCCCGACGCCCCCCCCTCCTGGCTACGGGCCTGATTGGGACCATATTTCCCAGATTGCGGCCACCTCCTATATTTGGAAATCCGTCGTAAAAATGGCTTGTTGATTAAGAGAAAGTACGCTTTTATGTCTGATTTCGTAACTAAAATATCATCGTTAAAATATCATCAGCAGTAATTAATCAGCATATTTGAGATGTTTAAGATTCTGAGAATTTAATTTAAATTTAATAAAAGTAGAGACATTATTGAATTGTTTTAAAGCAATGCAATTGTTTTAAGAAAATTTTAAAATTTCTTAGAATCAAAAATTAAAGGAAAAAAGTCTTGAACGTATGATTAAAATTATAAAAATCATGTTAGTGATTTAAAATAACACTTGGTAGGTAATCAAATATCTTTTGAAACCAAATATCTTTTTGAAAACAAACTAGCTTTCCAAACGATATTTTCAAGCGCATTCGATTCAAAATATTAAAAAGAATTTAATAATCTCAAATAATTTGCATGAAATTAAATTTTTTATGACTAAGTGTCCTATATTAGTATTCAACTTTTTTTTTAATTTTACGTAGTTCTGTAGGTACAGCAAAATACATAAAAAAAACTAAATTAACAAACTTTCAATATTTTACCGCGTAAAGCTATATGGACAATTTTTTTCAGCTAAAAACCTAAACTTTGAAGGACAATTCTTCCAGAAAAACGTATGTTTAATCAAAATATAAACTTTTTGTTCGACTTATTGTTAAACTTAAAATTATATCTACTCTAATTAATTACAACATTTAGGTTTTGAACTAGTTAAATTGCAGCTTGCAGCACAGACGTCACTAGTGTTAGCTTTTACATTCTTTTATTTCCACAGACATACACAGACGAACGATAAACAAAAACATTAATAATAAGAAAAAGTCGTTCGGTTGCCTAGCAACCAGCTGGAGTTGCAGTTATTATATCGGCAGACGATTTAAAACAATTATTAAAACTAACTGTTTATTGATGACGGAACAACTAGATTCGAAAGTATTAAGGTGTTTCTTACCTTGCTGTGCGCCGTGCACCTATATGTACATTTATATTTACAAGTTATTCATTTATATTAAAAAATAATAATCATAATAATTATTTTAACGTGCATACTTTACAATACACCGATTACAAATTTGAACATACATACACTCAGTATATTTTATTAGTTTTAGCTCAGGTAAGTTAATTTCTACACAATATCTTCTTTAAGAAATGATGATCTAGCTACGCTGATTTACGCTGAACCGGAAACGTTTCTAATTCAATAATCCGCTTCTTCTATGAGCACTGATGCTATTACACCAAAACAAAAAGAGAAAGTTTCTCAGAAGTAAGCTTCTTCAATTAACTCTTTCACCTTAGAGAATGCATTTCTTTTTTGTTTTCAGAGCTCATTAGCGATGCAATAATCTTCAAATAATGCTGAGCAATTATCACCATCAATTCTAGATGATAAGTCAGTATTTTTTATAATTCATTCCACTTACTTAATGTTTTGAAGAAAATGCTTTCATTTAATGGAAATTCACTTTATTCTTCTTAAAGACGAGTGAATGTTTTGGCGATTTAGGTTGGAGACAATTCAGTAATTGTATTTAGATACAAATCCCATTATTATTTCCTTATCGTAAATTCAATAAATTAATAGTCAAATTAATAGTCTGATTGAGAGGAAATATATTGATCATGGAGCAATTATTGATGTGATTTTTATTTTCGGTAACTGGTCTGAACGAGTAACGAAACCTGACAAATTTTATGAGGTTTTTATTTTCTTATGTATATTTTAGTATAATTTCCTTGTTCAAAATAGGACATAATAGTTATTAAGTTTACTTCTTTAAGATTCTACATAATAATTACTTCCTTTATTAAAGATATTTTTATATTTTTTCGTATTTTCAAAATCTTAAAAATTATTTTTATCTTTTTTAAGTAATATTTTTTTAATTAACTAGCAGAAATAAAATACAAATGCTATGTAGACTGAAGCAAAATTCGTTGTGAATAAAAGCACAAATAAAAATACTGAAGGCAAAAGCACTGGAGATGGTATAGTTTCAGTTATATGAATATGAACCTTCCTCAGTGTCTAAACTTTTTCCTTCAACTTCTCAGTGTCTCTACTTCTGTTACCGGAAATATCATACGACATTTAAGAACGCAAAAAATAATAGCAAAGAGACATGTTATGCTATCATTATCATTTTTTTTATTATTTTTATAAAGGTACAATTTTCTTGTTCTTAGGTATGAAAAGCATAAAAAACTTTTTTCTTGTAAACGTTAATTTTTAACATCCAATAAAATGATTTTTCCTACATGTTGTACTTATTAATTGTTAGTAAAAAAAATAATTACCATGTTTTCGAAGTGCTATGAAAACTTCATAAACCATTTAAAAAATAAATTCTATAAATCATCAAAGGAAATAGATTCATAAATAATTTAAAAAAATTATTTTAAAAGCAGTTTTGTAATTTGCTTACAATTCTTCTGAACCTCAACTTTTTTTTAAAATCTATTATAAATAATTTAAAATTCTTTTTTTAAAAATCCTGCCACATGAAATTAAAATTACTTTTGTTAACATACTGCACTAAAAAAATCATACGATAATAAAAAGCTATATACAATTGAAATTTTTTTAACAGTCTTATAAAATCTGGTTACAACTTTATGGAATACAACACTTTTAAATCCATTATAAATAATATAAAAATGCTTTTTTCTTAAATATTCTCATTTGAAATTAATTCTGATTTTAAATAAACTATCTCACAAAACTGAAAAGGAAAAGATATATTTGATTAAAAAACTTCTGAACAAACTTCAAGAAATATGAAGCAAACAAACTTTAATTTTTTAACAAGCTTAAAAAATATTAAAATTTTAAATAAAAAAAATTTCGACTGCTTCAAACACTCACAAGCAGAGATCCATTCTCAAGACTTGGACAACAAGAATGAGGAAAACGAAAGTGATTGGAAACAGACAAACGGAAAGTTGCCAAAGGAAAATGATTAAGTGATAATATTAAATGATTAATATTAATGTGATCGCTGTATATTTCAATGAATTAAACCGATTGAAATTAGAACAACCCATTATTTAAAAGGGTAGGAAGAACAGGAAAAAATCATAACTATAAAAATTTTATTGAGTTTTGGCAGATGTTTTATTTTATTTTATATTCTATAACTGTCGTTGAATAGCCGACTCATAATCGGGTTTACGACAGCTTGTGTTCAACTTCGTAGCCTTGTAATTTTGAAAGAATCCAGAGGACAAGGAAACTCCTGGCTCAGTATCCCCAGAGGTATTGATTTGTTATGGGAATCTGGAGGGCTTTGAGACTCGACAGTTTTAACGTGCATCAGTCACCATTAACTACACGGGGAGTCTTCGGCCAGCGAGCATCGAACCCACGACCTCTTGGACATGGGCCCAGCTCCCTACCGACCAGGCTATCCCGGCACTGCAGATGTTTTATTTTATTTCATAACGATCGCTGAACAGCCGACTCAATTTTTGGTTTACAACTACTAATGTTCAACTCAGTCCAGAAGACAAGGGAACTCCTGGATCGAGTATTGGGAGAAATTTGCCTTCGTGGAGGACTTTTTGATGGAGCTAACCCGCATTAGCGTTGCATGGAGAGGAAGACCACGAAAACCTCCCACGGTTAGCCTGACGGCAAGGGGATTCCCCATGACCCATGATCCGTCTACCACTGAGGATATTTCACGTCAACACTGAGGTCAGTGCAAGCCGGATGCGGAATTCGTATCAACTGGGATTTGAATCCGGTTCGCCGCATTGGAAGGCGAACGCTCCATCTCCTGAGCCATCGCGGCTCTGCAGATGTTTTATTTTATTTTTATTTTATAACCGTCGTTGAACAGCCGACCCAATTTCATGGGTTTACGACTACTTACGTTCAACTCCGTTGCCTTGTAATTTTGAACCAATCCAGAAGACAAGGAAACTCCTGGATCAGTACCCCCAGAGGTATCGATTTGTTGTGGGAACATGGAGGACTTTGAGACTCGACAGATTTAACGTGCATCAGTCACCATTTACTACACGGGGAGTCTTCGGCCGGCGAGGATCGAACCCACGACCTCTTGGATATGGGCCCAGTGCCCTACCGACCAGGCTATCCCGGCCCGCAGATGTTTTATTGAAATTTTTCAGTGTTTTATTGAAATTTTATTATGTTTTGGCAGCCATTCCTGTTTGCACGATGTTCCGGGCGAACACGAATGGCGCCAAACAAAAAAAATCGCCAATTTCGCCAAGGGGGCACCCTCAAATTATATTTTTACCAAATTTTGACTGCTAACAAAATAAAAAAGAATTCATCATTGGCTGTAACTCGCCCAGGTAATCCTATTTTGACAAAAAAAAATAACATTTCACTGAAGAAAATTTGAAAATTGCATTTCATTAAATATTAAATTCTGCTGACGATTATTTTTTTCTCTAATTTTAGAATAAAAATTTTAACAGTATAGATTACATTAGCAAGACTAAATATAGACTATAAAGACTAACTTCTTTTTTGAGCTTATATGTTACCGTGTCATCAAATCTCTAGAAACCGGAAATTGCTGAATAAAGCCAATTACGAGTTTTAGTACTGTAGCATTTTCAACCTATATAGCGTCACAAACTAATGCCTCTATCACACGAGAGAAAAATATGTGCAACTGCAAGTGTAACTGCAAGTGTAAGTGAAACTCTAAGAGCAATTCCTCCGTTCGGAGTTGCCGAAAGGGTTGCTTAATTGCCTGAACGGTTGCATGTAATTGGGTTACCATATTTTGTTATTTATCTTTACTTTTGGCTCATATTTTATTTTATCATATTTTATTATATCATAGTTTCTGAACGATGTTCGTAAAGGGAGGAAAAAGAAATCACAGACGCTGTAGAATATTGATTGATTTTGATTTAATTTTTTTACATTTGTATTTGTGTTAAGTCTTTTTTTCAGCAGCAAATTAAAATTCTAAAAAACTTTATTTCCCCAATAGTGAAGTAGCATAGTATAAAAAGGATTATGATTTCTACCTCATAATATGAGATGATATTAAGATATCATTGAATTTCATGCTGCGTCCCTGAAAGGATAAGGGGGTGAAAGGGAGATGGACTTAAATACATGCTGCGTCTCTAAAAGGATAAGGGGGTGAAAGGGGGATGGACTTAAATACTATCTAGAATTTTGACAATTTTTTTTAAATCTTGATTTGAGTGACTAAGGTATAAAACATGGTGCATAGCGTTTTTGAAAAGTGCTTAAAGGTGCTTATTTTCGATTTTCATTTTTTAAAGGCCCTTAAAGGTGCTTTTCTTAATGGGTGTTTTTAAAAGGTGCTTTATTTTCCCTTTTCGAAAATGAAATTTATGAAAGGGAATGTCGATTTTCGCCACGTATTATGTAAAAACGTGTTTTTCACATTTTTCTATTTCACGTTTTCAGAATTCATTCAACCACGATCAATTTCAGCGCACCGTCAGTCCATAGCGTATGAAAGCGCCAATCATTTTACAGGTTTGGTGAAGTACTTGTGAGTCCGCATGTGCGTCTAGTGAGCTGGGTTCGGTGAGATCCTTGCTTTCTCATGTGCAACTCTGCTGTATTTTGCAAGATATTCTCAATTTCAGGCTTTATTTTTCACCCTCTGAAATCGAACCGAAAAATCTCTTGATCATTTTTTAATGGCTAATATAATCAAGAAAAGAGTTCTTTGTCAAATTCTAGTTATTTTATCATGATCATGTAAAGTCTGAGATTTATTTTGCATTTTGTCAATTTACATAGTGCTTAAAAATATTTTTTGAGTGCCTAAAATGTTCTTAAAAGTTGCTTATTTTTTGTTGAATTTGGCTCCGCACCCTGTAAAAGCATAGTTTATTTATATATATTTACTATCTAACATGCTAGCTCGGCAAGTGCGGTATCGTTATCTATGTATACGCTAAATCGAACGAGAATAAAAACCAGCTGTCTGATTTAATAGTTTAGCTACTCGAAAATTTATAAAAGTTTCATGTGTAGAAAGGACAATTTTATGACTTATACCATTTTATGCAACTGACATTGCTATCTAAACAAGTAAGGCATTTCTTCAAATTTAATTTTTTAAGCTTGATTAAAAAACATAGTCCTTTGAAATAATTCTTTAGAAGAAATGAGGGTTTAATGTATGAAATATACAATTTTTGACTTTCCTTTTGCTCATAAAATATTTATAACATCAAAACTATTAGTTCTATCAAATCAATTCTATTTTTTTAATTTAGTCTAAAAAATACATAATAAATAATGTCTATACTACAATGTGTCAGAATTTTATTGTCATCAAATTAATTTACATTGCATTAAGGAATCATCACGCCCAGTGGCTGAGCGGTAGCTCTTCGCGCTGTCGTGCCACAGGTCCCTGGTTCGATCCTCGGGCCGAGCAAGGTTGACTCAGCCTTTCATTCCTTCAGTGGGTCGATAAATGAGTACCAAGCATACTTAGGAGCTAAACACTGGGGGTTTCACGTATGGCTGAACACCTAACCGGAACAAATGCTCCTGCATCCCAGAGCCAAAGGGACAAGAAAACTGAGGTGGGCACAGAAGGCCTTGGCCCTCTGTGGACTGTCGCGCTGCTGAGTTTAGTTTAGTTTTTAAGGGATCATCAATTTTATTCATTTACACATTGCATATCAGGAATATCACTTTTATGAAAATTATTTTTTCCAATTTCTTAGTAAAATTGTTTTTTAAATATAAGAGGATTTTCAATGTCATACTTACAATTTATTATTGTAAAATTTAAAGCATTCTTTATTGATATGAGATAATTTAATTAAAAATTATAGGATTTATTTTAGGACAAATTTATTGTAACATACAGTATATAAATTAAAATTTATTTATAACTATGAAAAAAAAAACAATATTTTATTAAGAACATACTTTTTATGTATCATATTATTTTGTTACAGACTTTTACGTGTTTTGTTTTGCATTTTAAATAATACAAGAATCAATTAAAAAAACAAACATTTATTGTCAAGTGAAACATTTAGAACATTATTCATTTTCATTTCTTATTTTTTAATTTCTTTCATAAAAACAGTATTGCATCTCTTTCCTTCTTCACCAGACAAACCTTACAGGATTATACGAAATATCTGAAATAAAAGAAAGAAATCACTTTCATGATAAAATTTTACCAACACATTATTAGAATAAGAGAGATTAAATACCTTTAATTTGAAATCATTTAAGTCCTTAGGTATCCCCTTTAAACTTATTTTAAGTTTGACAGATATTTTGATTAGAGTTCTAAGATTATTCTATACACTAATGAAATATGGCAGGTATATTTGGTTTTGTAGTTCTTATGTTTGGATTGAAATTTGTTTTAAGAAAAATCGATTGTATTTATGATCGAAGACTATTAAAAATTTATGTATATTGAAAAATTAGTAAGGTACACTTACATACTTACTGTCATTGTAGAAAAGCTAAGTATCAAAATATAAATGTGAAGTATAAATAAAAAGTAAAGTATCATTAGTAAATCATCACACACACAAAAAAAAAAGAATTGAGGGGATGAATGTAGAAACAGACAAGGAGATTGGAAATTTGCATTTTAGATTTTCAAAAATTAAAAGAATTCTTAGGGAAGAATAAAATAATTAATTCACAAATAATTATAATAATAAAAAAATTTCAAATAATCGGACACATGCTTTTACAATCAACAGTAATAAAGTTTTAAATTTGAAAATAAAGAAATATAATCATTATTATATTTTATGTTATAATAATGTAACAAAGTTTGGCGAGTTGCTTGGCGAATATTTCAAAGTAAAGCTTTTCGCCAGTATAAATCTTTACATATATAAAAATAGAAATTATTTCCATTTAAAGTAATTAAAACTTTGATCGGAACAAATTATAATAAGTTTTAATTTTATTAGCTTAAAATAAATAAATATTTTAAAAGAAAATTTATCTAGAAAATAGTGTACTATACTCACCGATACTAAAATGATGTGCAGGTTCCTGTTATGGTAGTACATCAACTGCATTGAGATGGTTATTTCATCGTGTGAAAGTATTTTTAATGCTTTGATTTTAAAGAAAATGTTATTATTAAACTAAAAAACTGTTCCGTTTCGTCTATAAAAAAATTTCATCCGATCATCCTCTTCACCAACTTCGCCGCCATTTTTATTTACATTTGTATACGTCATCACATAAAATTGAAACGTCATAAAAGCAAACGATCTGATTGGTTCATGAAAGAAATTGCCTGAACGGTTGAAGATATTTCGTGCAACCGTGATTTCTATATCACACGAGCAATTTTTGGAGAAATTTCACTTACAGTTGCACTTACACTTGCAGTTACACTTGCAGTTGCACATATTTTCTCTCGTGTGATATAGCCATAAGTTAGGTCCGGTCACAAAAACTAGTGAAAACCACAACGACCAGAAATTTCTCTACAAGTAAACTAGACTAAAAGCGTTGTGATCTGAGTATGTCCGGTCATATTATGGGAAGGACAGTAGCCGATGATCAAAAACGCTGTTGTATCTTCCAGTAAAGAAGGACGACTATCAGCTTATTTTCTGAACGAAGATTCAATGCTTAATCGGTAAAATTATTTCATTTGTTACAAGCATAAAGAAGGCACATTTTTGTAAATTTAGATTGCAAGATGTTTCATAATTTTCCAATTATATATTCTTTTTTCTAGCTACGATACCATGGTTTCCTGACTACCTTTCTGACTGTTTCTTTAAACTAGTTTCTGGGATTTCCACTTAATTGCAGCACATTACTCAATTACCTGACTTCCTGTTCGAAAAATGTGGTGTTTTTTCCCAAAAATATTCTAAAAAGTTCTCTATAACATTTTTAAAATATTTATTATGATTACATTGCTCCAAGCCAACCGACTAAATATTTTATTATGCAGATTTTGAAAAACATTTTAGGGTTATTACTTGAAAGAATACTATACTAACTGCAGAATCAAAATAATTAATTTTGAAACCTTGGTTAATGTAGGCCTTGTGTTAATATGTTTCAAATACTAGGGCTGTATTTTTTTTCTTTCACAAAACTGCTTTTTAAATTATAACTAAATATGAAAGAAAGAAGAAGAAATGCATAGGGTAAAGCATGTGTGTTTTTTTTTTCCTAATAATAATTCTCAAAATCTTATGAACAGCGCGAAACGAAAAAATTTTTTATTGCATAACACCGAAGTTAAGCATATTGAAATTTTACAGCGGCTTAGGCCAATAGGCCCATACGACGAATACAATGGAACAACAATTTTTAACTTGGCAGCAAGTACATAGAAATGAAATGTTAAAAATTTTACATTGACAACGACGGCAACAAGCCTCTAAAACAGTGATTCTCAACCTTTTTTTTGTGACGGCACACTTTTAACGATTTCGAAATTTGACGGCACACAATGAAAAAAATTAGTTTAAAAGTTATTTACTTAACTATAATACACTGTGTTAAATAGTTTGTGATAATAATTTTGAATGTGAAATAAAGTACTACAAAAGCACATTTATTAAGGGATTAATTATTTCTTTCGACTAATTTTTTATAAGTTAATAACAGTTATTTATGTTTTTTGCTAGTTATTAATTGTTCGCTTGTTTTCTATAGCTAGTTTTTTTGCTGATTATTAATTCTTGTCAACTAGTATTTTTGCTGATTATTACTTGTTAGCTTATTTTTTGTTAGTTTTTTTTTATAACTTTTAATTGCATAGCTTACTTTAATGATTAGCTTTTATTTAAGTTTGAAAGTTAATATTTAGCTTTGCTTTCCTTTGATAATTAATAATTTTAATGATCATTAAATTTCCTACTTATTTCAACATTTTTTAAAATTGTCAACGACAATTTAAACACTTCCTTCTTATTTTAAGATTGTCAGAGACAAGATAATCGCTGACAAAGATGTTCCCGCGGTTAAAGAGTGGAACAATTATAATATACACTTTTCTTTAATTTAAACTTTACTCCTAATTAAAAAAGCATTATAATTTTTACTGTATCATTTCTAATATTTGGCGGCACATTTTAAGAATTTGGCGGCACACAAAAGTGCCGCGGCACAGTGGTTGAGAATCACTGCTCTAAAACATTGAAATGCATCACAAAGAAGGTCAACGGACCCTTATAATTTAACATATCGTTCAAAAATTTAACATAAAAAAAACTGAAACAATATTGGTCGTGTTTGGTGTTGTTACGTTCAGGCCAACAGACACTTAAAATCGAAGTTAAATAAAATCTCGTAAGTTCCTATCAGAGTTGATAATCCCTGGAGAATTTACCACATAACTTGTCAATGCAAACGCAGTTACATCAGGCAAATCAGATGAGCTTTAAAATTTCTATAAAAGGATACCCTCAATATGTTCTTCATCAAGAATTAGATAAATCATCGATAGCAGCGTATTGTTCTATAATGCCAAAATACTTTGGCACATTAGCACATCTTGCTGTTCTGGAACCTTGTTTGATTCATATGAATTCCGATTCACGGATTAACAACATGAGGTCCTTACCACCCCTCCATACTTAGAAATGCATTATGACCTGGAATATACTCTCCTGACCACCATTATCTTGGCTACCACGGTTATCACAATTTTTCGTTTTCCTTTTTTCTTGTCCAATTTTTTTTTTTTTTTGCTTAGATTACATTTTTTACATTTTCGTTGGCAACTTTGTCCTTTCCTTTTCCAATATATTTTGTTTTTCTCATTCAAGTCTGTTTGTTAAATCTTGAGAGTTGATGCCTTGTTTTAAAGCACCCAAAACATGTAGACATTTTCTTCTTAATAATTTTATGAAGCTAATGGACTTTTCAATCATCAAATAAATGAAGATAAAGGCCAATTCTTGATGCTTTTTATGTTTAGATATTAAAATGATTCGTGAATTTAAAAATTAAAAAAAATTGAAAGCTTGTCAACTTTATATAATCGTATAAACTAATTTTAGCAATAAAAATAGTTTATACCGAATAGGATATTATTTATACGATTTTATAACACAATATTTTTCATTTATATTTTTATCTAACTATAATACTGCGCCCGTAGCATTTTAGGATTTAGTCTGCTTTGAGAAAATGCTCGTAAAAAGCCAGCCAAACCTAAGCGCTTTAAGCCAGAAATGTCAGTTTAAGAAGAAAGGGCGTGATTTAAAATTTTTGTTGTTCTACGCTTAAAGATTTATGTTTCGGATGATTTTAGTTATTTCTAAAGATACAAAACTTAAGATATTCATTTTATTTGCAGTCAATGTAGAAGCTAACCCATCAGATACTAGTTATGTACATATAAGGTTTTTTTAATTATTTATCTTTTTTAATTATTTATCTTTTTAAGAAAATAGATTAGTGGTTGCTAGTTTTTAAAGGACTGTCATGTCCACCTGACAAGTATTTGAACTTTATAATTAAAAATGCCACACTTGAGTTTTATAAATTTTTGTATTTAATTTTTAGTTTTCCTATCTTATCTTATTCTCCTATCCTATTTTCCTATCTTTCCTATCTTATCTTATCCCTGTTTATCACAAAAAAAATATCGTACTTTTTAATTGAAAGGAAAAATTAGATCCAGACATCTGTGGCTGTCATAAACATAAAGTTAGTAAAAATTATAATGATATTTAACTGTAAATAATTTTTTCAGGATAAGGTTGGCTGCCATAAGCATAAAATTAAAAAGAATTATAATGATATTTAACTGTAAATAATTTTTTGCTTAGTAATCGCTATTTACGAGCAACATTTACTTATCCTCCACTTTTAATTATTTTTTCTGTTAGCATTACGCTTTGATTATGATTATTATTATAAATTAGAAAGTTAAAATCAAAGAAAATGTTTTATGTAAAACAGTGTTCAGTAAACATGGCTTATGTGGTGGAAGTAATGAATACAAAATAACTGTTTAAAACTCTAAAACAACATCAAAAACTACCATGTAGCAAAATTACTAAATATTCTCTTAGTGAAAAACATATAACGATTATTTGTAGAAATCAAAAACTAAATAAAAAAAGTTATAGATGGAGTTGTAATGGTAACCGAGAAAAATAATTGGGTTGAAATTTATCCCAATATCACCCGAAACTAGTTTCACCTGTGAAACTATAGAGTAATTAATTGAAAATGTAGGCATTATTTAGTTGAATAATTTTGAGTTTTGCTCCAAAAATAAGAACAAAATAGAAATATTTTAATTGTTGGTCGCTGATAAACTGAAAAGTGCGCCAAAATGGAAATAATATCAGACCATAAAAAACAGCCAGAACTGCAGCATTCTAATTCAAGTTACGCTCAATGGAATATTTAATTGTATTAATCTTCAATTTCCCCTAATCTATATACTAGTTAAATATAAATACAAGAGCAAGAGGCTGCATAAGAAACTCACGGAGACCCCATGCGGCCTCAAGATCAGGTATGTTAGGCCATGCAGTTTAGATGTGTGTCATGGCACTACTCTACCAGTACCTTACAAGCTTTGCGTATTCAGATTCTATAACTATTAGCAAAGCAAAACAAAAAAAACAGAAGGAATAGAAGGACCAATTTTGAATTTTAAAAGGTTTTTTTTACAGTTTCTAATTTTTATTTTTTTACATTTTACAATATGCCGACCGGCCTGTGTAGGGGGCAGGGAAGGGCTTGCATCAGAAAGGTTCTGGGTTCGAATCCCGGGCAAGGCATGGATGTTTTTTCTTTCTCTGTACTATCTGTCTTCACTGCGGGAGCGACGTTGGCTCACCTAATATGGTGCCCCTGAAAGAGAAGCCAACAAAATCGTCCTGTATAAGCCTAAATTGAAGGATGGTAACACAGGTGGGCATTAAAGGAAGAAAAAAGATAAAAGTTTACAATACTTAGGAGCCATGTTTTAATTGGTTTAAGACTGATCATGCCATTTAAGTGCAAAACAATTAAATTTATAATTTTATTTCCGTTTAAAATTTGATATTTAATCAAATCTTTTCGTATTAAGATCAACTCGATTTAATTAACATTTCACATAAAGAAAAAAAAATTTCTGCGATAAGTGCTTTAAAGGGATAGTAGACCTAAAAAATGACTTTTTTAAATTTTTTTTTTATTCTAGAAACTTGATATTTTGAGCGCCAGTTAACAAATACCAATATACCAAGTTTCGAAAGAAAAAAGAAATGTTGAAAAGTTTTATAGAAGCGAAGCAACCCAAAATAAATTTTTAATTAAATCTTATGAGAAAAGTTCCTAGCACAAAATTTAAAAAAAAAATAATTCTATTACAATTATATATTTTTTAGGAATAAGATTTAGACGTGTTACTTGCAATGGTTTTCTTCAACAAATGTTTACATAGATAAAAAAAATATTAATTTATTTTACATTTTTAAAAAATTAGTGACATAAATTGACTTTATTTCAAAATATTAATCTTGAAATCATTTATCATATCTTATTTGAACTATAACTTATTTGCAACCAGAAATTTTGAAGTTTAAATAAACTAATAATTTTAATTTAAATAATTTTATAAAGGAATAGTGGACCTCAAAAATGATTTATTTTATTTGTTTTATATTCTAGAAACTTAACATTTTGAGAGCCAGTTACCAATTAACAATATACCAAGTTTCGAAAGTAAAAAGAAGAATTTAAAATGTTTGTGGAAGAGCTGTAAATTAAGATAAATTTTTAATTGCATTTTATGAGAAAAGTCTCCCTTTCACAACAATTTTCTTAAAAAATAATTTTATTTCAAAATATTTTTTCCACGAATAAGGTTTAGGTGTGTTACTTGCAATGGTTTCTGTCATATTTTCCCTAAACCTTATTTATAATTATTGTATAAATTAAATTATCATGATTATTAATATAATTTACATAAATTCTATAAATTAATTATTTATAGAAAGTTGTTGCTCAACAGAAGTCCGTGCATTTAAACAAAATGTATTAATTAGCTTTTTACTAAATGTTCAATAATGTTTACGAAATTTCCTACATAATATTATGCAGGGTTATTCATAATTCCCTTCTGGGTTTCGAAGCGTTACAGTAAAAAAACGAAGACTAATATGGCAAAAAAGAACATATGAAATTATTCCGAAAGTATTCAAGTTTTAATTTAAGCAGTTGCCGGTAGATGGCAGTAACATGTACCACTGAAGCCAGTTATAGTAAAGAAAAATGGCGTTTACGGGCGGAAGGAATTATGAATAACCCTGTATATCTTGCACGTATATAATTGAACAAATAAAATATGTTTCTAGAGTTTATGTAACATTCAGTATTTTTAGTGAAATTTTGAATATGGATATTCAAATATTTCAAATTTCATGAAATTTAAGTTCTTATTTCAAATATTTTAATATTCAAAATCTTTATAAATATTTTTACTTCTCCAAAAAAATTTTGTTTCATACATTTTAATTAATTATTCAAAAATTCATAAAAGGTATTTTAATAAACGGTATCAGAAGAGCAAAAGGCAATACTTGTGCAACACCAAACAATTTTAAAAAGAATGGAATTGACTATAATCGTGTCAAAAACAAATCAACACTATATTTCCTTCTCTGGAACATTTCACGATAAACATCGGAGGGGTTGGGGGAAAGGGACTCACGAATGACAGATGAGGAAAAAGAGCGTAAATGAATATGAACACAAATGCGGAAAAAAAATAGTTTGGATATAAATGAGGGTCATGGAACTATTGCTAAATATGACAGCTTTGAAGTGTTAAACGAAACTGATAAATTCTTTGTTCAACTTTTAGACTTTTCGAGAGGATAAAATCTCAGTCATGGGACTTTTATCTTTACTTCAATTGATTATTTGTTACGGATGGAAAAAAGAAGTTAAGCGCAATTAGTGTCCTTTCAAATATAAATTGTTTTGTTTATTTTAAGGAAATTACACGGATGTTCATTTAAAGGAATTCTGAAATGTGACTTATTATGCCTCTAGAAGGACATTTCGGTTTCATGGGAAAACAACAAAGGCAAAAATAAATTTTTAAATAAGCAAACACGCGTATTGCAAAATTAATTAATATTTCAATATGTAAGTTTACATATATTCTAAAATGATATATTGAAGAGGCCGTTAAACCTCGAACCCAGCTTAGTATTTATATCGTATTTAATTTTTACCTTACAACATCCCATTTTCATAGCAAGGTGTACAGTGCGCAAAAAAAAATTATAAACCACCGTGAATAACTTTTGAACTAATAATCGGATCTTCTCATTCTAGGACTCAATTTTAATGGTTCGAGGAGGTGCTATTAATAAGTGCAGACGATATTTTCAGTTACGAAATCAGACACAAAAGCGAACTTTTTCTGATTTGCTATTTTGGATGCTATTTCTTGATACTAGCTTTTCTGATTTTTATGTTTTGATATTCCCAAGGTGATATTTAGTACGTAATCTCTTGCTGCTTCGTGGTTCCTGTTGTGGTAATCCATTAAGTTTCATGCGGGATAATAATTTATTTTATTTTACTCTCATCTCCAAATTTATATACACACTATATATATATATATATATATATATATATATATATATATATATATATATATATATATATATAGTGTGTATGTATATATATATATATATATATATATATATATATATATATATATATATATATATATATATACAGAGGAAGAGAGAGAGAAAGAAATTTGCCTTTTTTGCGCATAATTTTGGCCACGGATATTCATTACGGGTAGATTCTTATTCGCCGATTTCCTTAATTGCTCGATATCAAATTAATGCATTTAGAAACGCTTTTCGGAAAGTTTAATTCATTTATCGTTCGCTTCTGACAAATTCCCTGAGTTAATAAACCTATGCACACTTTTCGCAATATCGACACCCGAGATATAAATCGTTACTCTTAGTTCAAAATATATTGTCTTTTAAGAATGAATAATTTATGTTTTTAATTTGCCTGAAAACTTTTGTTTTACCGTAACTAAAACTTGACACATTCTTGGAATAGCTTTCTATAACGTAACGCTTGACAGGTTTCACAGTTTACACAGATGTCTATCCTTTATTTAAAGTTAAATACAAGGAACTGTTTTCTCTACAGAAATTGTTGTTTTACATTTTCCGCTACATATTATACACAAGGAAATAAAGAAGTATTTCTTTAAAGTTTAAGGAAACAGAAATGTTCTTAAGTTATACTAAATTCAGTAATAGGTATTATGTACTACCTACATTCACTATTTATCATCCAAAGAAAATTTTAGAAAACTGAAGTAAGAACTTCTGGAAGCTTATTTTCTAGAATTGCTTCATTTGTTTTCAAAAGATTGTTTCCAGACAAGCGTGTTTTGAAAACAATATTTTTGTTTTTACATTTATGTTCGGAAAAATGTCTCAGTAATTCTAATAATTTAAAGTATCCCGGAATAGTGAAAACAAATTTACGTTCTAAGAATCGAGAAAATTAAAAAGCTAAAAAAAGGTATCAGTTGTGCTCATCACTAGTTCACACAACGCATCACTAGTACTAAGAATCAAGAAAAAAATTAATAAAAAATGTATCAGTCAGCACATCACTAGTACTAAGCATCGAGAAAAAATTTATAAAAAAGCTAAAAAAGGTATCCGTTGTGTTCATTACTAGTTCACACAGCACATCAATAGTAATAACAATCGAGAAAAAATTACTAAAAAAGGTATCCGTTGTGATCATCACTAGTTCGCACAACGCATCACTAGTACTAAGAATCAAGAAAAAATTAATTAAAAAGGTATCAGTTGTGCTAATCACTGGTTCACACAGCACATCACTAGTACTTAGAATCAAGAAAAAAACTAATAAAAAAGCTAAAAAAGATATCAGTTGGGCGCATCACTTGCTTACACAAAATGATTATAAAATAGTAACACCATAAGTACTTAGTTTTAAGAATTTCATACTATTTATGCAGATACTTAAGTAAATTATTTTAGTCTAGGGACTCCATAATTTCTTTATTATGTCAGAAACTCCAGGTTGACTTGACAACCAGTTTACTCCTAAGTTTAATTATGTAACATATATTAAAAATATAATCCATTTATTATTGTTTGGAGCTTTAAAAACAGAAGGAGAAATTTCAAAAATCTTTTAAAAACTGGTTAAAGCTAAAAGAAATTTTTTTAGATGTCATTGAGTCTTTGCGAAAAGAAAAAATAGCTTTAACAGAATGTACATTATAAAAAGAAATACAATGTTAATCAGTATTTTTCTAATTATAACTGCATTACTCAAGTACCGTCAAACATTTTATCAGGAAATCAGCTTATTTCTTACGAAAAGAAACCCGTTTTCGAAAAGTAATATTTAAAAATAATTAAATTATATTACTGATGCATTCCTTTGCTAAATTCCTGAGAAAGTTTTCTTATTATAGATTTCAGCACAGTTTTCTTTTTTACATTGCTTTTATTTTAAAAATTATTTTAAAAAATTTGCCCTTTCTTATCACATCAGAAAGCAAAAAGATTTGAAAGAATTTCTATTAGGAAAGATTCTAAAAAAAAAGATAATTTTGAAAAGAATCTTTCAATTAAACTTTCAATTCCAATTCATTTATCTCGCGTAAAAAAAAGAAAAAGGAAAAGGGATATTTTATTTCATCTTCCTTTCATTGTGTTATCTACGCTTAGCGCTATCTACCCTTAGAATTATGCCCAGATTTGTATTTCATGTTAAACAATTCAATTTTTTATATTAATCAATAATCTTCATGATATCCATAATTTACCTACTTGTCTTATTACTTTTTCCATTTTTTTATCTGCATTACCCTACAATAATGGAAGAGATACTTTCAGCTTTTGACTTTTTTTGAAAAATTTCTCCGGAAATACTTAAAGGATTATTTTGTAACTTCAGAGGTGTTCAGTTCAGGCTATTTTTCGTTCTTAGGTACTAGGCGGCTATTTTACCATAATTTTAGAAAGAAAATTTTAACTGTATGGGGATTATTTCGAGTGCTACTTTGTCGTCTTACCAAAACACGTCTTTTGCCACACTCTAAACTGAATCGGGTCTCGTCCGCAAACAGCGCATGATTCCAATCACTTTGCCTCCAATCTTGATGTTCAGCTGCTTACTTTGACAGTTAAACGGAATGTATCCCATTGGCCTACGTGCATACAGACCACTCTCATGTAGCCTATTTCGAATTGTTTGTCTTGAGAGCCTTCGTCCTGTTGCCAAAAGAAATTGTCTTTGAATTAGCGTAGCATTGGATGTTTTGACTCGGCAAGCTGCTAACTAGATATATCGGTCATTATTTGTTGAGGTAGCAAGTGGAAGACCTTGTCCTGGACAACGTCTTACAGGCCCTGTTTCTTTGAATCGAGTCCTAAGTCTTACAATGGCACTTTTAGCCACTCCAACAGATTTCGCTGTGCTTGCCCGGATTCTAGTCGCCCGATAATGCGCTAAGTAATGGATTCTGGTAGATCACGTTGTCATGACATTTGCAATGTTTTACTCTGGATCCAACTGTATTCAGTTGCTACGGACTCGTTAGTTTGAAATAGTTCCTTTTTCAGACTTGATACAAAGTAGCAATGACCGCGGAATTATCTCAGAAGTGGGGGGGGGGGTGGATTGTATTATAATATACCATTATGTAGCGTAAAATACCATAGTGTATTATAAAATATCATAGTGCATAGTATATAAACATGTAGTATAAAATACCATACAGGCCGAACTACAGTTCGTAGAAATACGATTAAAGGGTTGATATATATTGTGCCGAAAAAGCAATTTTAATATATGATTTCAGCAATTTTTCTAAAGTTATTGCAGTTTCAAGCATTTTTTCGAGAATTTTTTCTCTCTCATTTTTGCTTTACTAATCATTTATGTATAATTGTAGCAAATCTTATCGAGATATTTATTTTATTTGCTTGTTCTTGACTTGGCAGCAAAAGTTTAAAAAAAAGTAGCAAGAGTTCAGCAACAAAGTTTTAACATTTACACTGAAATTTCTTTAATACCTAAAAATTTAATTCAAGGATTCTAGAAATACAAAAACCTCTTCCTAGTTGATAGGATGATATAAGGTTATAGTCCCGTATCGTTAACAAGTAAAATTGCATTTTTCTTATTGATTCTAGTGGAAGCACAAGTAGAAATCACGGGGTCGGTTAGCGGAAGGAACATTGCGCAGTCTGTTAGCAATAATAAAAAAGGCAGTGAAAGCAACAACCATTATAGGGAAAATAAAGTTACTTTCTAACTGCCAATTCAGTGGGAAAATTCGTTGAAAGCTAGAAAGATGTATCCAGTAATCAGACCACGTATCCTGCCATGTGACTTTTTTTATCCTCCGTTAAACCTCGAGTTCAAAAATTTATTCAGAAATGGGATTTTTTTGCGAAAAGAGTTTATATCTTTACAGTTTTAACTTTATTTACTAGTAATACATAAAATTCTATCGAAATTACATGAATGTTTTCTAGCGAAAAAAATTTGTATTCCAGTTATTTGAGGAAAAAAATTATGAAAACTTATCAGATTAGTGTTATCGGTAGTGAAACTTCATATCTGTCTATTTTATTGAGCCTGTTTGAGTATACATTAGGAAAAAAATAGCAGATTATATTTCGAAAAAAAATTATATTTATATAAGTAGTATGCATATAAAAGTATATATATATTTTTTTCTTCCTTTTCTTTCCTTTTTTTAAAAAAATCACTACGACATTTAACTTTAGTTTTCATGCTTATTCAATCGGATTATGCCTCAAATTTTACAACATGAGATAATAAATGCAATAGTAAGTTTTTGAGTAAATAGAGTATTTATATAAAAATTGAAATCTAGTTTTTCTTATTATTATATAGCATAGAACTTTCATTATTAAATCACGGAGTGATAGTAACGACAATTTTTCTATTGCGTTTTTAGTATTTTCTTGAAGAGTAGGGGAGAGTGGGGTCAATTGTAACAGGGTACGATTATAACAAAGCAAAAATTTCAAGTGCCGGGTTCTAGATTTGGTTCCTAGGTGGCGCACAAGGCGTATTTAATAAATCTACATGTAAGGTCTCTGCTCATTATTGTTTTTACTCGTAAAATATCGCTACTATTTTGATCAATAAAAAAATATATCACAACTATGATGTTTAAGTTGAATTTATGAACTGTTACCATTTACCCCGTAAGTGGGGACAATTATAACAAGTGCAGGACTGTCAAAAATTGTTAATAACTAATACAATAACATTTAAAATAAGGTATTAATTTTTTTTTCTAGTAGAGGATAGTCTACTTTACTCGACTGTTAATTAATACTAATAATATATTGGATTTTTTGCTAGTTAAAAATAGTTAAGTAAAAAATGTTACAATTGATCCCACTCTCCCCTATTGTGGACACAAATAAAATACTTCCACATTTTAGTTTTAAAAAAAGAAATTCTAGATCAAAGAAGACAAGTAAGAAAAACACATCATTTGCTCTTTCGAAGTTTGTAAGTAAAATTGATATTTCTGGAGAACAAAGTAAACAGGTGCGTGTTTCATAATTACAGGAAGAAAAAATTCACTTGTGCAGAAAACATATTTGTGAAATGAATTGTTCGTTCAGGTGACAATTTAGAGCACGACAGAAAAATAAACCTCATAAATCACTAATAATATATTGTTCATATTTTAACTTCCTCCAAATCATAATAAACAATTGCAGGCGGTTTGAACTCTTCATTTTTACCTTCCTTTATATTTCTTTTTCAATATAGCTGTTGCAACATATTATAATTTTGCACTAAGTTCTCTCATTCGCTGACAAAAGTAATAAAAGCAAATATTACGTATGAAAAATGTAATGTGAACGTATAATGAAACGTTGTTGACATTCCCAGTCACAAATTTTAAACTAAAGGTTAATCTTACGAACAATATTACTGTTGTTGTTATTTATTTATTTAGTCATTCATTTATATATGTGACCGGCAAAGTATGAAATGTCGGCATTATATATAATGCCTGACGTTTTTAGGCAAAGTATGAAATATGAGAAGTATTACATACTTTGCCTAGGCATTATATATAATACCGGATGCTATTTAGGCAAAGTATGAAATAAACGTCCTGATGAGCATGTTACTGTGAATGACCGAAATCTGTGGTTGTTGCCTTTCACCGGTGAATGTTGACAATCACATAGTCTCTTTGGTGAATGTCCGAAATATTTATCACATCCGATTTGATATGCAATATCTTATAACTAGAAATTATAATATATTTTTCGTGTTTCAAGAGTTTTCAATGTTTTGCTTTTTATATTAATTTACAGCTGGAAAATACACTTTTTTTTATTTTTAATACATCCCTTTTTTCCTCCATTAATATTATTTTACATTATCCCCTAGCTTGTTTCACTTACCAGCACCCATTATTGCTAAATAATAATTTTTTCCTTTAATATTGTGTGTAATAACAGGTATGTAATAACAGTTACGCAAAAGACTAGTCGAATACCCGTTCTTCGTACGTGTTGAAAAACTAAACAATCAATATATTGGGACTGAACAACACTAGGATATTATGGTATCTAAAATAGAAAATATGCTAAATCAATGAATAAAGCCAAAATAATTACTCTTTGGGATTTATTACATGTCCTATTCAGTGGCTTTACGTTATTAGATTGAGCAAAACATGTTTTTTGTAGTTCCTCCCATCGGAATAAAAACTGTATTCAATACCATACGGCATGATGCTTGTCGCCAACTGATGATCGTGATAATTTACCAACACTTTTAGTTATTTTCATCGGTACTTATTTGTTCCGGGGACCATAAGAAACCTCTGTCAAAATTATCTATGTTAGGTTTTCAAGTATTGATGCAGTTTTAATCGGTGTCGAATATTCTAACATAATACATTGTACCTACATTATAATATTTGATATGATGGGCATTGATATGATACATTATAATCGGCGATATTTTACTATTCATCAAAAAGAAGTAGCACCGTTTCTCCATTAATTTTGCTTTCGAAACACATGCAGTGCATAGCTTGATTTTTTAAATTATTTAGCATTTATTACAAAAATTAATTACGCATAATTGGAGCTAATAAATGTTTAGCAAATATTTTCTCTTTTTGTAAGCAAATTAGCGCCATTTCTCTGTTAATTTTGCTTTTAACATAGCTTTTTTCTTCATTTTAGATACTAATTATTTCCAAAATTAGTTGAGCATTATTAGCGTCAAAAACGGTAAATAGTGATTTTTTTACCTTTCGCTATAACGAATTTTTTTCGTTTTCTCATTAACTCACCTTTTCATCAAATAGCATTTTTTTAAATTTTGATTAATACTTATTATCAAAATTAATTAAGCATTTTTGCATCAATTACTGCGATTTTTTACGATTTTCCTAAACAAATTTGCACCATTTCTTCATTAATTTTGCTTCTTAGTAATCTTATTATTATCTTCGTAGTTTATTATTATTATTTTTTTTAAATTTTATTTGATACCTATTACCAAAATCGCTTAAGCATCATTGGTGTCAATAGTAGAAAAGTGATTTCCTCGCTTCTTCTAAATAAATTAGTAACCTTTAATTAACAATTAATTTTCTTTGTAGTAAGTTGCTTTTTTATTTCAATTAATAAAAGCATGTTGACGCTTAATCCAATCGAATTAGTATGATTTTTTTACATTCATTTGGCTTATTAGGTAAATAATTTTCGTACATAGTTACTCCCCTTTTTAGCTTTGAGGTAAACTAAAATTTTTTACAGTGCATGTAGCTACATTTTTTATTTACTTTTTCAGTGATATTGCTTTGTTTGTGTGTTTACTGACAACACCCCATTTCCTGCACATTAGAATCAAATTAATAATTTAAATTGTAAAAAAAAATTCTTTTAAAACACAAGCACAATTTTTGTATTTTAATTATATTTTGTATTATAATCACATTTATTCTTTCAAATAATTGTTATTTATTTTTTCACTTTTTTGTACTTTTTGCACAATAGCTATAGTTTAGTTCTTAAAAATGTATTGGTTTACCTCAACACAAGAAAATGGTGACAAATGTACACGAAATTTTTTTAAGAAGAGATATTATTATGACATTCTTAAAATATATAGTTAGTACAAATTGAAAAAAAAAATTGATTTTAAAATTGTTCGCAGTGCATAATGGCAAAATAAACACAATAAGTGAGTACTTGTTTTCTCATTAACATCACGTGTCATGTCATTTTTTTTATTTACCTTTTTTGAAGAGCAAAAGAAGAGAAATTCTGTCTCCTTGAGTTCGGATTTTTTTTCTCGCTGTTTTTCATGAAGTTAGCTTTACAATTTGCAAAGATGTTAAATCATTATGATACTGTCTGCATTCGAAATTATTTCAGAACATTTTTGAAAACTTTACATAAATGTACTTAAACCAAAGGTAAAAACATATAAATAGGATATTCTAAAAGTGACTGTTTTAATTAAAGTTTAGTTAAAATCCATAATTAGTTTATTGCTTGACGTTTATAAAGCATGTTAATTTGACGCCCCTTTCATGTTTTGCTTACTGCTTTGAGAACTACTGCTTACTAAGAACTGCTTCGCAGTAATTTATTATTGCAGTTACATCAAAAATAAAAATTATGAGTTCAAAAAATCCTAAAATGTTCAATTTTTATACAAAATGATTGCTATACAAAAGGTTGAGTGTTTTTTTTTTCGCAAGGAAATTTCTAACAATAGAGAGAAAAGTTCACATTTTAAAACTTGCTTTAGAATTAATTTTAAATATTATTTTGCATTTATTATTTTAATAGCTAGAAATTCGCCTTTGGCTTTAAATAAAATTTATTATCTTTGCTAATATAAATTATTAAAAATTGGGTATAAACTACTTATGATCAGTAATTATGTGACTCAGTATTATGTGACACTAAATATTTTAACATAAAATGTCTAATTATTTTAACTTTCATTAATAGGGTTAGTGAAAAAAAATTTTTAGATAGTTGAAAAGCACTGCCTTCCAAAAATTGTATATAGGCTAGTATATCACACAAGATTTTTTTCAAATTTTTTATGTATCATCTTCGTTTCCCGCAAAAGCATTAAAATTTTGAAATTTAAAAAAGAAAAAATTATGTAAATTTTTCTATTTTTTAAAAATTTTCGCCTAAAAACAAATTACCAATAAAACGTTGTGTATTAAATAAAATATTACTAGTGAATTTTTTCAGAATTTTTCAGCAATATTTTCAGATTTTAAACAGCTGTAAAAGTTGTAAATTTTACAAAAAGTACAAAATTTTAAAAAATCACTGAATTTTTAAGAATTGTCAGAGGAAATTAAAACACCTAGCAAATTTTGTGTATTTACTTATATATTGCATGATCGTGAATTGTTTTGATATATTTCTGGTTCATTTTAATCGTTTCTCAGTAGCGGAGATTTTAACTTATTTCAAATTAATAATACTATTATAAGGCCCATAAAATTACAACCAGAAGTAAACAAGAGAAAGAAAACTAACTAGTACACTATTAGCTTCGCAAAAGTAGCATTGCTGTCTGATTTATATTTGATATAAAATCATCTGAAAAGTGAGGTTTTTTTTTTTTCTTAAATGACTAGCAAAGTGTAATATGAATGGATAAAGGTTCTATTATTTGCTAGCTTGTGAACATTTAATTAAAAAGATGAATAGATAAAAAACGAATCAAGATTTAAGTGAGTCATAAGTTTCAAAATTTCAAGTAAACAAGCTAAATCGAAGAGAAGACAAAGAAGCGTATTCTGAAAACTTCAAATTCGATGTCAAAGAAGTACCGGAAATTTAAGGCTCTCCACTTCCCTCAACCTCAGTCACATCCAAAACCAGAATTAAACGTTAGACATTTACTAGAACACGTGATAGATATAGAATGTCGATTGGACTCCGTGTTTGCCTTCGCGGTAGCATTGCTATGTGATTCAAAGAAAGTAAAATTGCAGAAGAAAGAACGAAATAAAAAATAAAAGATGAAGTTACCCAATACAAAGGTTCTTCGATACTTGTAGACAGATGCAAAGTAAACAAAGAAAGCAAAAAAGACTGAAATTAAATCTGTAGAATTAAAGTAACAAAATAAGAAATCAAACTATTCAATATTTACTTTGATGAAGGAAAAAACAAATCGTTTGTCGCAAAGGAGGTAAAAGATAATCGTTCCCATCGCAGATCTGAAATAAAACATTACGTATATCGCTTTTTAAGGAACTAAGGATTATGTAACTTCCATAAATTCCTTCAGTGCCTGATATAAAGGAATATATTTTGAATTCTCTAAATAGCCAAACAAATGAGGCTTCTCAACTTACTGTAGTTAGTTGCAACGAAACTGTGGTAAATGTATGGAATTAAGCGTTATTTGTCTACTTAAAAAAAGCTCGAAAAGAATCTGCAATGGGTGATAAGCGAGTTTCACTCAAATGTGCTATTACTAAGGCATATTATGAATTACATGGGTGGTTTTAGAGGGAGTCCATTAGGACTTTCCAGACCAATGGACAAGAGTTTGTTCAACTGCGAGTACCTTTCACCAATAAGCTTTAATGGATTGAAAAAGATTCGTCACAAATGAGAGAATTTCTGATTTCAGAACAGATCAAAAATATTTAATAAATATAAGCTAATCAGCTTCTTCTGGAAAATATCCACCAAATTTAGTATCATTAAGACCTGGGAAGATAGCAAGATAGCTGACTACGCTAAATAAAGTCCTGAGAGTTTGCATAAGAAGCTTAGATCTATGAATCAACTAAATGGAATTAGCTTTCTTTAATATGTAAGTATATAGTGCAATGGGCAGGGATAGCCGGATTGGAAAGGCGCTGGACTCCCGTTCTCGCGAACGGGTGTTCGAATCCAGCGGACTGAAGAATTCCCGTGCAGGAAAGGGTGACTGATGCACGTTAAAGCTGTCGGATGACAAAGTCCTCCATTTTATCATAATAAATTATACCTCTGAAGGTGCTGAATTGGAGATTGATCGCTCTCTGATTCTGTTTAAAATTACGATCTGTGTCTGTATGAATGGGTCCGCCCTATAAGCGGGTGCGACGCATGGGTGTGGCGGAAGTCGAATTCTGGGCCATAGAAGGCGCCACTGGAAAACATTAACGTGTATTATACTAGTCCATATACAACTTTTGGATGGTAGTGCTTTTCGATTATCAAAAACTTTTTTTTTCGCCCCACCCTATTCATTAATTTTACACTAATGGCAGTCTACAATGCATGAAATGATTAAATCTTATTATGGTGGAGACATTAAATTTTAATACCAAAATTTATTTAATAGGGGAGAGTGGGGTCAATTGTAACAGGGTACGATTGTAACAGAGCAAAAATTTCGAGTATCGGGTTCTAGATTTGGCTCCTAGGTGGCGCACAAGGTGTATTTAATAAATCTACATGTACACCCCTGATGGCAACCATTTTTATGTACTTTTGAAAGAGTTACATCACAAAAGATATTTTCACGCCCCGAAAGTACTTTTTTTGGTATTAGAATATTATATTGTAACAAAGTAATTTTGTTTAAACAAATAAAAATTAGTAACCGAATATGTAAGTGGACACCTTAATTAACCTTTCAATAAAAAAAAGATTAGTTTTGCTAATTAACTAGCATTGTTTTTAACAAATGAAGCTGAAATGGCGTCTTGGGGACAATTGTAACAATAAGTAAAGGGACGAATGTAACAGCTGAAAATAAATAATCTCATGTTTACAAACCATTACTTAACTCTTTAAGAACCACCAATAGTTTCCTATATCATTTATATTATGTTGCATGTGCATTGTTTTATTTGTCACCTTTCACAGCATAAATTAAAATTTTTAACCCCTTAAAGTTAAAAGTTTAACCCTTTGGGTCTCTGCTCATTATTATTTTTACTCCTAAAATATCACTACTATTTTGATCAATAAAAAAATATATCACAACTATGATAATATGTATAATTAACTATGTTTTAGTTGAATTTATAAACTGTTACAATTGACCCCGTAAGTGGGGACAATTGTAACAAGTGCACGACTGTCAAAAATTTTTAATAACTAATATAATAACATTTAAAATCAGGTATTTATTTATTTTTTTTCTAGTAGAGGATAGTCTACTTTACTCGTCTGTCAATTAATACTAATAATATATAGGATTTTTTGTTAGTTAAAAATAGTTAAGTAAAAAATGTTACAATTGACCCCACTCTCCGCTACCTCTGATGTATAAAAAATTACTGTTTTTTAATTTCAAGAGAATTTTCAAATTGAATTGTTTCTTATGTATGCAAAAGATTAAAGGTATAACTAAGTTAGTATTTTTACACAATGAAGATGCTCAGAAAAATATCACATTTTTGTTAAAAGAAATCTGTAAAGTAATTATTTAAGTACTTAGAAAAAACTTTATTGAACTAGTTATTCAGACTCGTTATGTCTTTTTTTCTCTGAAAGCAGTCCCTATCTACAAATTAGCCTTTGTTCACATTGTATTATTTAACGTTATGTAATATCTAATTGTTTCCAAATTATGGATGCAAAAGAATGAACTATTCTAAAAACATTTCTCAAAAAATCATGTAAGTAGTCTTCTTTGAAATGAAAGGTATACGTAACATTAATGAAGCTAATTAGCATAAGCAGTAGAGCGAAATGTGTGCTCATTATATTTTTCCTGCTTATTTACTAGCTTATTGTGGAGCAAACAAAGTATCTTTGAAAATTAAGAATAAAAATGTATTTTAAAAACAATTTTGAGAGAATTCTTGAAATAAAATGCTTAGTTAAAAACAATTAATTTACATTTATCTTTTTTACTCACTGTCTAATTTTTAAAAGCATAATTGGTTGGGAAACATAGTTATAAGTAATTGGCATATGCGTGTAAGTCATTAGAATAATTAGTTAGTGCGTTTTATGTTAATTTCAGTTTTATATATTTTATAATTAGCTTTAACGTGCATGTTATTACTTGCAGTATAAAACTAATTATTTTTGAGTAAAGATAATTAAGGTTTATAATTAATATTAAATAATCATTTATTACTGAACAAAAAGTGTTAATTTAACGTGAATAAGAGGTTAAAATGTGGAGATATTAAAATACACATCAAAAAATTTATTTAAAATCTATTTAGAAATTATTCATAAAAGCAGTGCTTCAATATAATTAATTCTTGTTTCATTTTTATTTTGATTCCATAACATAAATTTCACAGATATCTAATCAGACTTGGTAGATTGTTTTAGTCCAAACGACTAAAATGTTTGAATCGATCACCATTTAAATTCCACCCGTTCCTTTCAAAGCAATAATTTTCTAAAGAAATCGGAGGCTCTAATTCGCTAAGTATGAAATTTTGAAACTAAAATCGTCACCTCTAAAAATTAAATGGCTTTTTTTATTTTCAGATCAAACTTTGGAATCTAAGAGCGTCACCTTTCGTTGCCATTTCAGATCAAAATTTCAAAACTAAAAGCGTTAAACATTAACCGATTTTTTTTCAGCTCACACTTTTGACCTAAAAGCGTCCCCTCTAAAGATTAACAGATTTCATTTTTTTCGTCTCAAACTTTTGTATCTAAAAGCGTTACATCGAAAATTAACCGATTTTATTTCTTTTCATCTCAAATTTTTGAACCTAATAAATTCACCTCTAAACATTAACAGATTTGATTTCCTTTCAGCTCAATTTTTTGAATCTAAAATCATCACCTTTAAATAATTAACTGATTTCATTTTTCGCTGGCTCAATTAAGTTCTAGAATTTAGAAAAATACATTATACATTATATTTGATAAATTCTGATTTTTTAAACTTGAACAATTTAAAATCACCCTGTACGTGTTAGATCACTTGTATATATACTAATACGTGTATATGTTAGAACATTTTCTAAAAATATAAAGCGACGCTCATAGAAAAGATACGTTGCGTTTTGTTTATACACCGGTAAGAATAAAATAAGCTATCAAGAACTTTGAATGAATTTTTCTGAAATTGGCATGTGTTTCTTACATTTTTTTGAAATAATAAAACATTAAAATTAAAATTTATTACTATTTTACTGCAAGTGCACATGGTAAACATAATTTCTTTTTAGTGTGGACCGCGTTGTTCAACTCTACTTAATTTTGCACTTGAAAGGAATTGAATATAATGTATAAATTATACATATATTACAGATACACTCAAGTCTCTAGCAGAGATTTTTATTAACTTGATAAATGTTTTTTAATGAAATGGATTGAATTCTGAAACTTTTATATAACATTTAGTAAATTCCGTTTTACTATCCAAATTCCTGTTATTTAAAAAAACACATCGTATTTTAAGCTTTAAGTGTAAAAGCCTTCATTTTGTTAAAAAAATCATTCCAGATGTATGAAGATGAACTACATGAATAAAGTACAAATAATGGAACAAGACTTTATATACTATACTTTCGGTTTTGACATTAAGTGTTTCGAAAGTTTTAGTTTAGTTAGTGTTTCTTATAACCTATCTTTTCTTAACGCTTTAAAATCTATTTAATTTCACTTTATACATCTTGCCCACCTGGGTTCACAACCCACTGCACATCTCTTATTTTTATCTCCCTTCTTTTATTTTAATATATTCGTTCAAACTTTTCTCTCATCCCCAATCGGTTTAACCATTTTTTTTAATCCTTGCAGCATAATCGTCTCAAGCTTTTATTATTTTTTTATTTTTTGTGCTTTGACACAGAGGAAGGATCTTATTTATAGAACCGGAACTATACTGGCTCATTTTTGTGTCATTATTTGTGCTTTATTCACATTTCTGTAACGTTACGTAGCACAAAGTGCACTGAAAAGTACTTTCTTTACCTATAAAGTAGTTTATAGGCAAGTATATACATTAAAAACTACATAAAGTACTTTCTACAAAAGTAAATGTACTTATTTGCATTGGGAAGGGGATATATCTGCTGATTCAACATAAACGCTAGTAGATACGCAATATTTTGCAGGACATTAGCATAACCTGCACTGTACTCTGTACAGTGGGCCAGCATCCAAGGTTTCGTTGCCGAAATTAGTATTCGATAAAATTTGTTTCAAACTTTGGGGGGTTTTATTTAGGGGTTTTTATGTGCAAGTAAGTTGAATTCATAGTTGAAATTTTGAAATGCACTAAAAATACCCCTAAAAAAGCAAAATGGCGTCTGAAACATGGCGAACAAAAATAAAAATAATAATATTGTACGTTTAAATAATTAAATATAGCAATGAAAATATAATATTTTTCGTAATTTTATATTAAAAATGAAAAGCAACTTGTATTAAAAATGAAAAGCAACTTATATTTCCGAAGTAATATTACAAAATAACGCGAATTAATTACAAAATAACTCGGAAACATGAAAAAAACATAATTTTTGTTTCTTGGTATATATTTAGTCCACCTTTGCAATACGGGCAAAAAGGGTCAGGTTCTTTTCGAAAGAAGAAACATCAAAGAAGGCAACAAAAAAAGTTTAGCTAATTACCTCGTGGAACTTTTTGGAACTAAGTTTCGAAAGTCATTCAAACATTGCAAAATGTCAAATGATAAGATATAAGCTATACGTTTGTCAAGAGTATTAACTAATCCAACAAATTGAAAAATTGTACTATAATTTCAGACTAATTACTCTGATAAAAATGTAACAGTAGGGGAGAGTGGGGTCAATTGTAACATTTTTAACTTAACTATTTTTAACTAACAAAAAATCCAATATATTATTAGTATTAATTGACAGACGAGTAAAGTAGACTATCCTCTACTAGAAAAATAAATGAATACCTTATTTTAAATGTTATTATATTAGTTATTAACAATTTTTGACAGTCGTGCACTTGTTACAATTGTCCCCACTTACGGGGTCAATTGTAACAGTTCATAAATTCAACTAAAACATAGTTAATTATACATATTATCATAGTTGTGATATATTTTTTATTGATCAAAATAGTAGTGATATTTTAGGAGTAAAAATAATAATGAGCAGAAACCAAAATGGTTAAACCTTTAACTTTAAGGGGCTAAAAATTTTAATTTATGTTGTGAAAGGTGACAAATAAAATAATGCACATGCAACATAATATAAATGATATAGGAAACTATTGGTGGTTCTTAAAGAGTTAAGTAATGGTTTGTAAACATAAGATTATTTATTTTCAGCTGTTACAATCGTCCCTTTACTTGTCGTTACAATCGTCCCCAAGACGCCATTTCAGCTTCATTTGTTAAAAACAATGCTAGTTAATTAACAAAACTAATCTTTTTTTTCATTGAAATGTTAATTAAGGTGTCAACTTACATATTCGGTTAATAATTTTTTTTTGTCTAAACAAAATCACTTTGTTACAATATAATATTCTAATACCAAAAAAAGTACTTACGTAGGGTGAAAATATCTTTTGTGATGTAACTCTTTCAAAAGTACATAAAAATGGTTACCAGCAGGGGTGTACATGTAGATTTATTAAATACACCTTGTGCGCCACTTGGGAACCAAATCTAGAACCCGACACTCGAAATTTTTGCTCTGTTACAATCGTACCCTGTTACAATTGACCCCACTCTCCCCTAAGGTGAACTATATATATTTCTGAAATAAAAGTTACATTTAAAAAAAGCATTTTTAACATATATTTCATTGCATTGTACTTTTGTCGGTTCAAAAAATAAATTATAATGTTTGGAATAATTATGAATACTTAATTTGGGCTAGATTAAAACTGCCTACTCACATTTTAGTTGAAAATTTAATTTTTGACTTTTGGCCAAAGATCATGGTCTTCTGGCCCACAGTGCTCTGGTAGTATCTCATTATACCACATGGCTATTTCTAGAGCCAGTAGAGAGTTGGCAAACAAGCAACTACGTCCAATACTTCACGAAATCAGAACTAGAAGCGACTAAAATGATAATGTAAAAATTTCGAATCATGCCAAGCCTAATGCAATAGAGCCACCCATTAAGTTCTTTAGAAATTTTAATAGTAAAAATGCGGAGAAGTTTTTAATTATTGTGAACTTATATCTACGGTACTGCATTAGTTTACTTTTTTCAATACAATGACCAACTGCAGAAATGAAGAAAATAGTAAAAAAAATATTGCATTGAAATTTAATGTCTTGTCATCTAATTAAAACAAGCATTATGGAAAATAAATTATTCCCAATAAAAAGTTTATTTTCTGTGATTAATTGTCTCAGATGTAAAAATTTACTTAAGACAAATAAAAAATATGAAATACTTATTATTATAACAATTTAATTATTATTGAATTCACTTGTTCTTTTTAGGAAACTATAAATCATCTTGTTCTCAGTAATGATATAAAGAGATAAATAATTACATTTACTTCCTATCTTTCTGCTTCCATTTGTAACTACATAATTCAATGTGATAATGTCTTTCCCTCCGTATTGAAAAAAATGTTTAAATAGTAATAATTCCCACATGTATACTTCAAAAAAGGGTAATTGTTAAGCAAACATTAATCTAAATTTATTTAACTAAGAATGAACAGATTTAGCTGAGCTATTAGCAATACAGATATTTGAAAAAATCAATGAGAATGGTTCTAAGAAAGCTACAGTTAAATTATCCAATCAGATTTTTAAAAGAGCGTTTTTAATTGTTAAGACTATGTCTTTTAAAGTATCCGTGTGATTTAAAATGATTGTAAAAAAATATCGGAAAAGAAATACTTGATAAGAAATACGAACAACATGAAATAACTAATAAAAAGAATTTTTTTGACAATTCCAGAAACAATTGAGGTATTTTATTCAGTTTTAATAACGAAGTCTGATTAAAGCTTTTGTTCAAATTTAAAACTTTTTTTGAATTATGAAATTTAATCATTTTACTCAATCTGATTAAGATTTTTTTTAATAATAATTGTAGGAATATTTCTGCACAAATGTATCAAAAGTCAAATGGAAGACTATTGTCTTGGTTTCTTGAATTCACAATGAAAGTAAACGGAAACCGATGTCCATAATTATTTTATTGATCAGATTTTAGCCTCCATCACAAGAGAATTCAAATAACCATTCTCGGAACAACAATGTAATAATCATGTTACATTTGAAATTAATTTCTTTTGATATATTGTCTAACCAGAATTTAATCAACTATCAACTAGTCTTTCCTTGATTTCGAATCTGAAATTAAAATGCTTCTTCTTGTTTTACATAAAATGCCGTACTCTTCTTGAAAAATATGTCCTTCAGAGAATAAATGAATTTTTTACTCAATAATTCTGAACTTTAAGTACTGATTGCGAATCTGAAATTAAAATGTTTCTTCTTGTCTTATATAATATGCCCTACGCTTCTTTGAGAATATGTCATTTAGTGAATAAATGACTTTTTTGCTCAAGAATTCCGATCTTTATGTACTGGCACCTTTTTTTTCTGGCAAATAACAAGAATAAAAACCATTATGTATGAAAATAATACTTTAGTTGCTTTCAAAGTCCGGATATTACATCAAAAAAAAGAGTTCAAAATTTCATAATCAATGTGTTTGCATTCCAGGGTAATTAAATTAAAAATTTTGCCTCAGTAAAAAAAAAGTTGGTAACTGAGTTCCCACTGCTTTTTAAAAATTTTTTTAAAAGTATACAGTGTTGGTTAAAAGTTGAATTGTTTTCTACTAATTTCCTTGTCATTTGACTCGAATATTTTAATGCAAAAGTTAGTTTTATTGCTCTTCCACCAACTTTTCGAGACAACAAATGCGTGTTCTATTGCAAAAATCGCTTTTTTATTATCTGAGAGTTCATTAAAATAAAAATACATTTTGTATACTTAACGATTATGTTTGTCTTTGGCTGATGGGAAAACCCAGCTCGTTGTAAACTGCCCACGTCTTTGCGTTGACACTTATCTGTGCATTGTGAAATGATATCGGGAGTTCAGGAAGAGCTGGATTTTCCAATTAGTCTATGATATATATATATATACAATTTTCATGGTTCAATATGTATAAGGATATAGTAGTGCTAAGGAGCGAAGAACAAGGAGGATTTCTGTCATTTCCTGAATCTTAAGCCAGCATCAAAGTTTCCAAGAATTGTGTTTGTTTCATGCTTTGTTATTTCTTTATAGTCACTGTTTTAAGAACTTCGTTTAGAACAACAACAGCGGTGGGATTCGCTGATTCGTTCATTTTCAGCTATATATTAGTATTTAGAAAGTACTTTATTTAATAAATATAAATTTGAAAATCATTATAAAAAGAAGACATAAATGGCAAAAATATAATAAAAATTGTTGTAACTCATCAGCAGCGAGCAGCAACAATTTATACACTGGACCGAAAGAAGTGTTGGGTTTCGTCATAGCAACGTAAAGCAAGAGACTATGAAGTAGGCCTATTGCTATTGGCTGGACCCTACACAATCATCAATAACACGAAAACTCAAATATGGTATTTATATAGAGCTAACTATAATTTTAGTTATGAAAACTGAAACGAGTCTGAAACTTTATCTCAAGCAACATGCTTTTCTTTCGAAAGATTTAGATTTTTGTTATCAAATTTGGGGGAGGGGAGCAGCCGTTTTTTTTTCAATATATGATCCCTTTAGTCATCAAGAGGTTGATTGCTTAATCCCCTAACTATTCTTTTTACTTTTATGTGTTTGGTCATAGCTGTGAAACTAATTGCCCAATTCAGACACCCACTTCAGACATCCAATTACCCCCCCCCCTTATTAAACTCGCTAAGCTAAACATATTTTCACTGAAAAAAATACATTTTAAAAGTTATTTATTATTTTTTCATTTCAAATAGTTTAAAAATATATAATTAAAAATGGTAATAGTTTTAAAAGTGATAAATTGTAAAAAATAAAAAGTTTTGCTTCAGTTTAAGCTATGTAATTGTAAATGACAAAATAGAAAATTTTAACCAATGAGTCAAAATGTTTCTGGGAAATTAAAAATGGAACAATCTAACCGATCAAAAATTATTTAACCGATTTCGTTCAAATTTGCATTAGGTCATTTTTAAATTGAAAAGTTTAAAAACTATAGATATTATTTCTAAAACAATGCAATGCAATATTCGGTTTTGCTATTTCATGCACTTAGTTAATGAGAGTTTTCTCCACCTGCAGCATTAAAAAACAAGACTATTATTTTGATCAAGTGTACTCGAGTTTACAGTTTAACACTAGAAAGACGGGTGGGGCCAATCTGATTTTTGTTGCTCCGTAATTCAAGAAATAACTCATTGAAAGTGTTGAATATTTCTGACTTTTCCTAATTCGTAATTTCATTTAAAGTACTCATTTAATCATTCATGGGTTAGTCTTATAGAAACGAATATACAGAATGGTCCCGAATTCATGGTACAAACTTTAAGGATAGGAGACATTGTAACAATTATATGTTTTACAGGAATATATGGGTGCAAGTAGACAAAATGGTGAGGCATAAACAAACAAAAAAATAAGAAACGAAAGGAGAGACAAAGCGTTTATTGAAAGTGTCATTGACAAGCGTAATGTTTACAATAACTGTTAAAAATTGCGTCCACCAGAAGCGATACATGCTTGACAGCGTCGGTAGAGAAATTGGCTTACACGTTCAAAAATGCTAGGTATTTCACACACGTGCAACAGTTTTTGTTAATCGAGCAACAAGATCCTCATCTGAGTCAAATGGAGTCACATAAACAAGATTCTTCAGATGTCCCCATAAAAAGAAATCGAGTCTTGATAAATTGGGAGATATGGATTGCCTAGGGACTGGTCCATCGCACCCCAAACGTGGCATTCAGGTAATTGCTCACATCAGTGTTGAAGTGGGCTGGTTCCCCATCATGCTGAAACCTCATGCGGTTACGAAGGGCGATCGGAACATCCTGCAGTAGTTCTGGTAACACCTGTTCCAGAAAAATAAGATAACATTCGCCACTAAATCACATCGGTAGTAAGTATGGACCAATCAAAGAGTTGTTGACAATACCAGGCGACACATTCACACAGAACCGTTGTTGATACGCATGTGGTCGCGTTGCATGTGGATTCTCGGTTTCCCATACATGGGAATTGTACGTAAAGACAACCTCGCGTGTAAACGGTGCCTCATCTGTAAATAAAACATGAGCTATGAAGCTGTGAGCTATGAGCATTGCTGCACCACCCATTGGCAGAAGTTCAGGCTGAGGGGATAGTCTGCCGGATTCAAAGCTTGTACTCACTGAAAATGGAAGGGGTATAAACGATTTTGGTTCAACACTCTATAAATGGTCTGATGGAACTCGCCTACGTGATGACCAACAGCTCTTGTACTTGACTCGGGTCTATCAGCCGCAGCGTTCAAGATTTTTCTTCCAGGCTTGGACTGCTTACAGTTCTTCGTCGACCAGCTTCTTGTCTGGTGACGTGGAACGAACCTGTTTCACGAAGTTGATGCTGTAACCACTGAAAGATTCTGTGATCCGGCATTGGTCAATCAGGTAACTGCACATGATACACTCGTAGTGCAGCTCTACCGTTACCATTTGCACAGCCGTACATGTAATGCACATCTACTTTTTCGGCATAAGTCAAGTCTCCCATCGTAGACATCAGCACAATTACAAATTGCGTTTTTCCCTACTGAGATTCATCATCTTGAACTGCGACTAGACACCTGCTGTCCTCTACTGGCAACGCAACCAACTGATAACTCCATTTCCTTTTTCCTTTATTTCTCCTACTTGCGCCTCACCGAGTTATTTGCATCCATACATTCCTATATAATAAATGGTTGTTACAATGTCCTCTATCTACCCATAAAGCTTGTACCGTGAATTCGGGACCACCCTGAATAGAACCTTATACCTAGTGATGTAACGAATAGTAATTTGGCCGAATAGCAACATGTTTTTTTTAAAAATCATTAATAGATTTTAATTTTTGTAAATAAATAAGTTTAGTAATTATTTAAAAATATTCTATATTATTTGTATGGTGTAAAGTGAAAAAAACTGACGAATAGCTAATAAAAAAAATTAAGTTGAGAAGATTATAAGTGATATACAAAAGAATTCTCTTAATTCTTAAAACGAAGCTTAAATGCTAAAATAATATACTAAAAAAGTACACCTAAGAACTTAAAAATACAGTGGAGCATCGTTTATACGACGATCACTTATACGACGTTTACATTTATTCGACGTTTTAGTGTGGTCCCAAATCACTCCTATTCATTTTAATGTAAAAATATATCGTTTATACGACGCACAGAATCGGTTATGCGTCGGTTTTTAGATTTTGTTCACGTTTATTTAATTTTTTATTTTTTCTTGTGTATTTTAAAAAAGGGTGGAATTTGCCAACATGAATGATACAGAAAAGGGCGACAACAAGAATTCTTGGATGACGACTGTAATTTTTACTAGATGACTGAAAAAAAACTAGACAATATTATGAAGAGGCAAAAGCGTAAAATTTTGCTATTTATCGACCTATGTCCAGCGTACCCATCGATACTAATTATTTTGGAAAATGTAAAAGCTCTCTTTTTTCCTGCAAATTGCACGAGTGCGCTTCAGCCATTAGATTTGGCCGTGATTAGAAATTTAAATTGCGTCATAGAAAGCAGTAAGTTCAACTCGCTGTTCAAAGCATTGTAGAGACCAATAGCAAGAAAATATAATTAAAGGTAACATGCATTCAAATTGCTCACTGCAATTTTTCTTCTTTGGTTATTTGTTTGTTTTGCTTTGTCTAATTTAGAAATGTATGTAAATCAACACGTTAAACATTAAAATTAACTAAAAACAGAGTTAGTTTCAGTTTTAGAAGTAAAAATCGATTATACGACGTTATCGTTTATACGACGTTTTTCGGTGGTCCCTTCGGCGTCGTATTAACGATGCTCCACTGTATATAGTTTTATCAGAAACGAGTTTAAAACTACCGCACCTTCATGAAAACGCCCATTGAAAACAAGATTTTATACAAAAATGAAACAGAAAATGTAAAAATCGATCGGGAAAGAAAATTTTAAAGTTAAACATTTCAGTTTTCCAATTACCGTATTTTTAAGAAAAAGTATTGAAAAAAGAATGAAATCTAATGTAGTCTTGCGAATTGCGTTTAAGTCATCATCATTGCCTTGCGAAATTTTGAAATCGTTTTTCTCAAAACAAGCTTACTGTATTCTAGCAAATTAGACTCATCCCATGACTGTTGCCTTGCGGAACTCTGAAAACCAACTCTGAAGTCGTTTTTCACTAGATTTCTATATACAATCTAATAATCATCTAATTAATATCATCTAATTTAGCGAATCAAATTCTGAAAATCTCATAAATAGCATTTAACTAATAGAACTTAATATTTGTTCCTCACAAGCTCAAGACTTTGTTTTTAAAATTAGGAACGATTGTATTTTTTTTACGCACTGTTACATGCATATAATAAATTTCTTACTATATGCTTTACACATACATACATACAACATCTGCAAGCAATTTTGACAATAAACTTTTAAAACAAGAACTAAATTTTATTTTATTTTATTTGCAGTTTTTGATGATGTTCGAATTTTTTTTTATCTTATTCGCAGTTTGTACAAAGGTCTACTTATTTTTTTTCATACATGAAAATTTGGTTTTCTAATCGGCAAATATTACATTTATCGAGTTTGATAATTGATTCGCATGCCATAATTACTTACTTAAGTTTTGGAGGACATATTTTAAAAATGAAAGTTATTTTAAGGTAACCTTTACTTTTCCAGATAAGCTCATCATAAATATGAAAGTTACATAACTTTAATAGCAAATTTCTGATTTTAACTTAGACATTTTATAAAAATTTTCAAATATACTCTTAAAAAGTCCTTTTATGATTCGCGTACTTCATTGATTATGTTTAATTTTTTCGTTGTTTCTAAGCAAACTGCCATATAAAGAACGTGAAAACAAGGGCTTCCTAACTTTTACCACAAAATTGTCAGCCAGTTTGCTCAGGCCAAACTAGAAGCGTGAAGGCTCAAAGTTGCAGTTTCATAAAACACCCTTTAAAAAATGAATGATTTCAGATTTTACAAAAACGTTAAAGAAGTTGAAGTTTTTTTATTCTATAATTTGATTTAAAACATTTATTAGAAATTTTAAACGTCATTTAATAAGCTAAGTTCATTGTGTTTAATTTTTTAGCACATTCTTATTTAATTAACCTAGTGAATGCAATATTCTGAAACACTTTGAGATAATTTGTACAAAATTTTAGTCCATAATAATTTTATTAATAAATTACATGAAAAAATAAACGTATTCTTTTATAATTTAAATAGCTTTCATTGCTGTTATCGCCAAAAATATTGCATACGTATAATTGATTAAAGGGTTTTAAAAAGTAGAAATTGTTGTAGTTCTAATTCTATTACATTTTAAATTTCAACATTATTGATGGTTTTTTTTTAGTTTGTCAGGATTAAAACGTTAAAAATGTACATTTTGTATATACTGAGCCAGGTCAAACATTTAAAATACAATATAGATATGTTAAAAAAAGATTTACAATGACTCATTTATGAAGAAAATATAGAAAAATCTTTTAAAGAATTTGCTGGAAGTTAATTGAATATACGAGATATCCTGTTTTGGTAAAGGCATTTATTGAGACCATAATTTGATTTTATAAGCCTTTGAGATAATATGATTAAATCTTATTGAAGGTTTGGGTGAAAATTTATGGAACATTTCCAAATTTATTCAAGAGACGGACAAAAGAGTGGAGCTTCCAACCAAAGTTTTATTCCAAAATAATAGTTTAATGTTAACTACGTAAACTTTTATTATTTTGTCTTACCCTTTCAATCCTTAGAAACTCATATTTTATTTATCTTACGAATGCCTGTTTCCATCTAAGACATTATTTATAAGGAAAGTGTATAAATTAATACTATATTTAAGTCGAGAAATGGAATTTGTTAAATATACTTCCGAATTGGAAATGTAAACAAAAAATTTCGTACATAATCAGACAGTCTCCTTAGAAGATAATGTAGTCAAATCCAATCTTTAATAAATACATTAAAATTTTTATGAATTTCGTATTAATATTTTTTTTTCCTTATTAATAGTCTTTTAGTTTAATAAAACTTTCACTAAAATATTTTTAGCTTTTACAACTTTTATCTTTTGGATCACAATAGTTTTTGATCAATCCAAATATTGATAAATTGAAACTAAGAGCTTTTTTTGCATCATAATTAAAATGAATACTAAAATATACGGTACTCAAACAATTCATTTGGTAATTTTTTCATTCATGTGGTAATGGGTCACTGGATGTTTTTGTTTTTCAAAATTATCGAGTATTATTACCTCACATTTAGCAAACAAAAGTCAACTGAAAAATAAATTTAATCTAATAAATGGTTTTCATGCCATGCTCTAAGTTATCATTTTAAAATTACTATATTTTATCACATTTACCAAATTTCATCACTTATTATAAATCAATATTTTATTTTTAATTTTAACAACATCATTGCCGGGATAGCCTGGTCGGTAGGGCGCTTGGCCCATGTTCGAGAGTTCGTGGGTTCGAACCTCACCGGCTGAAGACTCCCTGTGTAGTAAAGTCACTGATGCACGCTAAATCTGTCGAGTGGCAAAAGTCCTCCATGTTCCCATAACAAATCAAAGGCTCTTGGGGTACTGGATTGGAGATCGGTCGTTCTCAGATTCAGGTCAAAATTTCGATCTGTGGATGAATGAATGGGTCCGCCCTATAAACGGGTGCGACGTATGATGTGGCAGAAGTCGAATTCTTGACCATAGATGGCGCCACTGGAAAACAAGAACAATCGCACCTCCTCTGCCTAAACTGGCATACGTCAACAATAACATCATTTCCAAAGAATAACCGAAATTTTTGACGTTCACTTAGGGCTACAAACACGGTAAACTTTACCATAGTCTGATAGTTTTCACCATACTTTTTTCTCAGTTTGGGGGAGAGTGGTGATCAAAAGATGAATATACAGAATACATTTCTATGAACAATATAGGAGTGCAGGAGAATTAAAATCTTTTGCTGAAGAACTGGCTCTCATTGTAATTAAAAAGAGTATGTCTAGTAAGAGATCAGAGTTCTTCACAGCTACATTGCACATGAAAATTTAATAAATCGCTCATGGGTTGCAATAGCGGCACAACTCAAAAATCATGTTTTGAGATAAGTGGGTTCAAAGTTTTCATTGCTAATGAAAATGCATAAGAAATGCTTTAGTTTGCTTAAACGTAGATTACCTTCAAGCTGAATTATGATTTGTGCGAGTATTGCTGCTGAAAAGAATGTGTATTTTCCTATTTACGCATGTTCTTAGTTCAAAACGCGCGTTTTTTTAGTTGTGCCTGTATTAGCAGCCCATGAGCGATATCTTGATTGACCCCTTTAGCTATCACTGTTCCCTTAGCTACAATGTTTTCTCTTTTTTTATTATATGCATTTTTCCTTTCTATTTTTTGTGAAAATGCGCATTGTGTTGCTTCTCACTTATATTTAAATTTCACGTGACGTATTGAAATGTTTTGAGTGGTCGGTTTACGCCAACGTTAGTTACATTTCAACCTAGAAATAAAAGCATTTTTGAGCTTTTGTTATTACTTTTAAGCATACTTTTTACCATTATTTTTACTTTTAAGCATATCATTACTTTTAATCACATAAATTATTTTACTACTTCTTGAATAAAACTATATTTTTTTTATAGTTGATGAACAACCTATCCAAAAAACATATGAACAGTGCGAGGGGAAAAAAAACAGAAGAAAATTCGCTTGAAAACGTTTAATCTAAAAGCATTTTAATAGTTCGAAGGCTTAGCCTTAAATATACAAATTAACTTGATAATCTGATCGTTGATCAACAGTAATACAAAGTGGTATTTTTTTAGTACAGTACAATTTTACTACTTCTTGAATAAAACTATATTATTTTTATAATTGATGAACAACCTATCCAAAAAAACAGATGAACAGTGCGAGGAAAAAAAACAGAAGAAAATTCCTTTAAAAACGTCTAATCTAAACGAAATTTCATAATTCGAAGGCTTAACCTTAAATATACAAATTAACTTGATGATCTGATAGTTGATCAACAGTAATACAAAGTGGTATTTTTTTAGTACAGTACAATTTTACTACTTCTTGAATAAAACTATATTATTTTTATAATTGATGAACAACCTATCCAAAAAAACAGATGAACAGTGCGAGGAAAAAAAACAGAAGAAAATTCCTTTAAAAACGTTTGATCTAAACGAATTTTTATAATTCGAAGGCTTAACCTTAAATATACAAATTAACTTGATGATCCGATTGTTGATCAAGAGTATTACAAGATGGTATTTTTGAAGCACAGTATTTTACTACTTCTTGAATAAAACTACATTTTTTTTTTTTTATAGTTGATGAACAACCTATCCGAAAAAACATATGAACAGTGCGAGGAAGAAAAAAAACAGAAGAAAACTCCTTTAAAAACGTCTAATCTAAGCGAATTTTTATAATTCGAAGGCTTAGCCTTAAATATACAAATTAACTTGATGATCCGATCGTTGATCAAAAGTAATACAAAGTGGTATTTTTTTAGTACAATATTTTACTACTTCTTGAATAAAATTATATTATTTTTATAATTGATGAACAACCTATCCAAAAAAAAACAGCTGAACAGTGCGAGGAAAAAAAACAGAAGAAAATTCCTTTAAAAACGTCTAATCTAAACGAAATTTCATAATTCGAAGGCTTAACCTTAAATATACAAATTAACTTGATGATCTGATAGTTGATCAACAGTAATACAAAGTGGTATTTTTTTAGTACAGTACAATTTTACTACTTCTTGAATAAAACTATATTATTTTTATAATTGATGAACAACCTATCCAAAAAAACAGATGAACAGTGCGAGGAAAAAAAACAGAAGAAAATTCCTTTAAAAACGTTTGATCTAAACGAAATTTCATAATTCGAAGGCTTAACCTTAAATATACAAATTAACTTGATGATCCGATTGTTGATCAAGAGTATTACAAGATGGTATTTTTGAAGCACAGTATTTTACTACTTCTTGAATAAAACTACATTTTTTTTTTATAGTTGATGAACAACCTATCCGAAAAAACATATGAACAGTGCGAGGAAGAAAAAAAACAGAAGAAAACTCCTTTAAAAACGTCTAATCTAAGCGAATTTTTATAATTCGAAGGCTTAGCCTTAAATATACAAATTAACTTGATGATCCGATCGTTGATCAAAAATAATACAAAGTGGTATTTTTTTAGTACAATATTTTACTACTTCTTGAATAAAATTATATTATTTTTATAATTGATGAACAACCTATCCAAAAAAAAACAGCTGAACAGTGCGAGGAAAAAAAACAGAAGAAAATTCCTTTAAAAACGTCTAATCTAAACGAAATTTCATAATTCGAAGGCTTAACCTTAAATATACAAATTAACTTGATGATCTGATAGTTGATCAACAGTAATACAAAGTGGTATTTTTTTAGTACAGTACAATTTTACTACTTCTTGAATAAAACTATATTATTTTTATAATTGATGAACAACCTATCCAAAAAAACAGATGAACAGTGCGAGGAAAAAAAACAGAAGAAAATTCCTTTAAAAACGTTTGATCTAAACGAAATTTCATAATTCGAAGGCTTAACCTTAAATATACAAATTAACTTGATGATCCGATTGTTGATCAAGAGTATTACAAGATGGTATTTTTGAAGCACAGTATTTTACTACTTCTTGAATAAAACTACATTTTTTTTTTATAGTTGATGAACAACCTATCCGAAAAAACATATGAACAGTGCGAGGAAGAAAAAAAACAGAAGAAAACTCCTTTAAAAACGTCTAATCTAAGCGAATTTTTATAATTCGAAGGCTTAGCCTTAAATATACAAATTAACTTGATGATCCGATCGTTGATCAAAAATAATACAAAGTGGTATTTTTTTAGTACAATATTTTACTACTTCTTGAATAAAATTATATTATTTTTATAATTGATGAACAACCTATCCAAAAAAAAACAGCTGAACAGTGCGAGGAAAAAAAACAGAAGAAAATTCCTTTAAAAACGTCTAATCTAAACGAAATTTCATAATTCGAAGGCTTAACCTTAAATATACAAATTAACTTGATGATCTGATAGTTGATCAACAGTAATACAAAGTGGTATTTTTTTAGTACAGTACAATTTTACTACTTCTTGAATAAAACTATATTATTTTTATAATTGATGAACAACCTATCCAAAAAAACAGATGAACAGTGCGAGGAAAAAAAACAGAAGAAAATTCCTTTAAAAACGTTTGATCTAAACGAATTTTTAAAATTCGAAGGCTTAACCTTAAATATACAAATTAACTTGATGATCCGATTGTTGATCAAGAGTATTACAAGATGGTATTTTTGAAGCACAGTATTTTACTACTTCTTGAATAAAACTACATTTTTTTTTTATAGTTGATGAACAACCTATCCGAAAAAACATATGAACAGTGCGAGGAAGAAAAAAAACAGAAGAAAACTCCTTTAAAAACGTCTAATCTAAGCGAATTTTTATAATTCGAAGGCTTAGCCTTAAATATACAAATTAACTTGATGATCCGATCGTTGATCAAAAGTAATACAAAGTGGTATTTTTTTAGTACAATATTTTACTACTTCTTGAATAAAATTATATTATTTTTATAATTGATGAACAACCTATCCAAAAAAAAACAGCTGAACAGTGCGAGGAAAAAAAACAGAAGAAAATTCCTTTAAAAACGTCTAATCTAAACGAAATTTCATAATTCGAAGGCTTAACCTTAAATATACAAATTAACTTGATGATCTGATAGTTGATCAACAGTAATACAAAGTGGTATTTTTTTAGTACAGTACAATTTTACTACTTCTTGAATAAAACTATATTATTTTTATAATTGATGAACAACCTATCCAAAAAAACAGATGAACAGTGCGAGGAAAAAAAACAGAAGAAAATTCCTTTAAAAACGTTTGATCTAAACGAATTTTTAAAATTCGAAGGCTTAACCTTAAATATACAAATTAACTTGATGATCCGATTGTTGATCAAGAGTATTACAAGATGGTATTTTTGAAGCACAGTATTTTACTACTTCTTGAATAAAACTACATTTTTTTTTTATAGTTGATGAACAACCTATCCGAAAAAACATATGAACAGTGCGAGGAAGAAAAAAAACAGAAGAAAACTCCTTTAAAAACGTCTAATCTAAACGAAATTTCATAATTCGAAGGCTTAACCTTAAATATACAAATTAACTTGATGATCTGATAGTTGATCAACAGTAATACAAAGTGGTATTTTTTTAGTACAGTACAATTTTACTACTTCTTGAATAAAACTATATTATTTTTATAATTGATGAACAACCTATCCAAAAAAACAGATGAACAGTGCGAGGAAAAAAAACAGAAGAAAATTCCTTTAAAAACGTTTGATCTAAACGAATTTTTATAATTCGAAGGCTTAACCTTAAATATACAAATTAACTTGATGATCCGATTGTTGATCAAGAGTATTACAAGATGGTATTTTTGAAGCACAGTATTTTACTACTTCTTGAATAAAACTATATTTTTTTTTTTATAGTTGATGAACAACCTATCCGAAAAAACATATGAACAGTGCGAGGAAGAAAAAAAACAGAAGAAAACTCCTTTAAAAACGTCTAATCTAAGCGAATTTTTATAATTCGAAGGCTTAGCCTTAAATATACAAATTAACTTGATGATCCGATCGTTGATCAAAAGTGATACAAAGTGGTATTTTTTTAGTACAATATTTTACTACTTCTTGAATAAAATTATATTATTTTTATAATTGATGAACAACCTATCCAAAAAAAACAGCTGAACAGTGCGAGGAAAAAAAACAGAAGAAAATTCCTTTAAAAACGTCTAATCTAAACGAAATTTCATAATTCGAAGGCTTAACCTTAAATATACAAATTAACTTGATGATCTGATAGTTGATCAACAGTAATACAAAGTGGTATTTTTTTAGTACAGTACAATTTTACTACTTCTTGAATAAAACTATATTATTTTTATAATTGATGAACAACCTATCCAAAAAAACAGATGAACAGTGCGAGGAAAAAAAACAGAAGAAAATTCCTTTAAAAACGTTTGATCTAAACGAATTTTTATAATTCGAAGGCTTAACCTTAAATATACAAATTAACTTGATGATCCGATTGTTGATCAAGAGTATTACAAGATGGTATTTTTGAAGCACAGTATTTTACTACTTCTTGAATAAAACTACATTTTTTTTTTTTATAGTTGATGAACAACCTATCCGAAAAAACATATGAACAGTGCGAGGAAGAAAAAAAACAGAAGAAAACTCCTTTAAAAACGTCTAATCTAAGCGAATTTTTATAATTCGAAGGCTTAGCCTTAAATATACAAATTAACTTGATGATCCGATCGTTGATCAAAAGTAATACAAAGTGGTATTTTTTTAGTACAATATTTTACTACTTCTTGAATAAAATTATATTATTTTTATAATTGATGAACAACCTATCCAAAAAAAAACAGCTGAACAGTGCGAGGAAAAAAAACAGAAGAAAATTCCTTTAAAAACGTCTAATCTAAACGAAATTTCATAATTCGAAGGCTTAACCTTAAATATACAAATTAACTTGATGATCTGATAGTTGATCAACAGTAATACAAAGTGGTATTTTTTTAGTACAGTACAATTTTACTACTTCTTGAATAAAACTATATTATTTTTATAATTGATGAACAACCTATCCAAAAAAACAGATGAACAGTGCGAGGAAAAAAAACAGAAGAAAATTCCTTTAAAAACGTTTGATCTAAACGAATTTTTATAATTCGAAGGCTTAGCCTTAAATATACAAATTAACTTGATGATCCGATCGTTGATCAAAAGTAATACAAAGTGGTATTTTTTTAGTACAATATTTTACTACTTCTTGAATAAAATTATATTATTTTTATAATTGATGAACAACCTATCCAAAAAAAAAACAGCTGAACAGTGCGAGGAAAAAAAACAGAAGAAAATTCCTTTAAAAACGTCTAATCTAAACGAAATTTCATAATTCGAAGGCTTAACCTTAAATATACAAATTAACTTGATGATCTGATAGTTGATCAACAGTAATACAAAGTGGTATTTTTTTAGTACAGTACAATTTTACTACTTCTTGAATAAAACTATATTATTTTTATAATTGATGAACAACCTATCCAAAAAAACAGATGAACAGTGCGAGGAAAAAAAACAGAAGAAAATTCCTTTAAAAACGTTTGATCTAAACGAATTTTTATAATTCGAAGGCTTAACCTTAAATATACAAATTAACTTGATGATCCGATTGTTGATCAAGAGTATTACAAGATGGTATTTTTGAAGCACAGTATTTTACTACTTCTTGAATAAAACTACATTTTTTTTTTTTATAGTTGATGAACAACCTATCCGAAAAAACATATGAACAGTGCGAGGAAGAAAAAAAACAGAAGAAAACTCCTTTAAAAACGTCTAATCTAAGCGAATTTTTATAATTCGAAGGCTTAGCCTTAAATATACAAATTAACTTGATGATCCGATCGTTGATCAAAAGTAATACAAAGTGGTATTTTTTTAGTACAATATTTTACTACTTCTTGAATAAAATTATATTATTTTTATAATTGATGAACAACCTATCCAAAAAAAAACAGCTGAACAGTGCGAGGAAAAAAAACAGAAGAAAATTCCTTTAAAAACGTCTAATCTAAACGAAATTTCATAATTCGAAGGCTTAACCTTAAATATACAAATTAACTTGATGATCTGATAGTTGATCAACAGTAATACAAAGTGGTATTTTTTTAGTACAGTACAATTTTACTACTTCTTGAATAAAACTATATTATTTTTATAATTGATGAACAACCTATCCAAAAAAACAGATGAACAGTGCGAGGAAAAAAAACAGAAGAAAATTCCTTTAAAAACGTTTGATCTAAACGAATTTTTAAAATTCGAAGGCTTAACCTTAAATATACAAATTAACTTGATGATCCGATTGTTGATCAAGAGTATTACAAGATGGTATTTTTGAAGCACAGTATTTTACTACTTCTTGAATAAAACTACATTTTTTTTTTTATAGTTGATGAACAACCTATCCGAAAAAACATATGAACAGTGCGAGGAAGAAAAAAAACAGAAGAAAACTCCTTTAAAAACGTCTAATCTAAACGAAATTTCATAATTCGAAGGCTTAACCTTAAATATACAAATTAACTTGATGATCTGATAGTTGATCAACAGTAATACAAAGTGGTATTTTTTTAGTACAGTACAATTTTACTACTTCTTGAATAAAACTATATTATTTTTATAATTGATGAACAACCTATCCAAAAAAACAGATGAACAGTGCGAGGAAAAAAAACAGAAGAAAATTCCTTTAAAAACGTTTGATCTAAACGAATTTTTATAATTCGAAGGCTTAACCTTAAATATACAAATTAACTTGATGATCCGATTGTTGATCAAGAGTATTACAAGATGGTATTTTTGAAGCACAGTATTTTACTACTTCTTGAATAAAACTACATTTTTTTTTTTTATAGTTGATGAACAACCTATCCGAAAAAACATATGAACAGTGCGAGGAAGAAAAAAAACAGAAGAAAACTCCTTTAAAAACGTCTAATCTAAGCGAATTTTTATAATTCGAAGGCTTAGCCTTAAATATACAAATTAACTTGATGATCCGATCGTTGATCAAAAGTAATACAAAGTGGTATTTTTTTAGTACAATATTTTACTACTTCTTGAATAAAATTATATTATTTTTATAATTGATGAACAACCTATCCAAAAAAAAACAGCTGAACAGTGCGAGGAAAAAAAACAGAAGAAAATTCCTTTAAAAACGTCTAATCTAAACGAAATTTCATAATTCGAAGGCTTAACCTTAAATATACAAATTAACTTGATGATCTGATAGTTGATCAACAGTAATACAAAGTGGTATTTTTTTAGTACAGTACAATTTTACTACTTCTTGAATAAAACTATATTATTTTTATAATTGATGAACAACCTATCCAAAAAAACAGATGAACAGTGCGAGGAAAAAAAACAGAAGAAAATTCCTTTAAAAACGTTTGATCTAAACGAATTTTTATAATTCGAAGGCTTAACCTTAAATATACAAATTAACTTGATGATCCGATTGTTGATCAAGAGTATTACAAGATGGTATTTTTGAAGCACAGTATTTTACTACTTCTTGAATAAAACTACATTTTTTTTTTTTATAGTTGATGAACAACCTATCCGAAAAAACATATGAACAGTGCGAGGAAGAAAAAAAACAGAAGAAAACTCCTTTAAAAACGTCTAATCTAAGCGAATTTTTATAATTCGAAGGCTTAGCCTTAAATATACAAATTAACTTGATGATCCGATCGTTGATCAAAAGTAATACAAAGTGGTATTTTTTTAGTACAATATTTTACTACTTCTTGAATAAAATTATATTATTTTTATAATTGATGAACAACCTATCCAAAAAAAAACAGCTGAACAGTGCGAGGAAAAAAAACAGAAGAAAATTCCTTTAAAAACGTCTAATCTAAACGAAATTTCATAATTCAAAGGCTTAACCTTAAATATACAAATTAACTTGATGATCTGATAGTTGATCAACAGTAATACAAAGTGGTATTTTTTTAGTACAGTACAATTTTACTACTTCTTGAATAAAACTATATTATTTTTATAATTGATGAACAACCTATCCAAAAAAACAGATGAACAGTGCGAGGAAAAAAAACAGAAGAAAATTCCTTTAAAAACGTTTGATCTAAACGAATTTTTAAAATTCGAAGGCTTAACCTTAAATATACAAATTAACTTGATGATCCGATTGTTGATCAAGAGTATTACAAGATGGTATTTTTGAAGCACAGTATTTTACTACTTCTTGAATAAAACTACATTTTTTTTTTTATAGTTGATGAACAACCTATCCGAAAAAACATATGAACAGTGCGAGGAAGAAAAAAAAACAGAAGAAAACTCCTTTAAAAACGTCTAATCTAAACGAAATTTCATAATTCGAAGGCTTAACCTTAAATATACAAATTAACTTGATGATCTGATAGTTGATCAACAGTAATACAAAGTGGTATTTTTTTAGTACAGTACAATTTTACTACTTCTTGAATAAAACTATATTATTTTTATAATTGATGAACAACCTATCCAAAAAAACAGATGAACAGTGCGAGGAAAAAAAACAGAAGAAAATTCCTTTAAAAACGTTTGATCTAAACGAATTTTTATAATTCGAAGGCTTAAACTTAAATATACAAATTAACTTGATGATCCGATTGTTGATCAAGAGTATTACAAGATGGTATTTTTGAAGCACAGTATTTTACTACTTCTTGAATGAAACTATATTTTTTTTTTTATAGTTGATGAACAACCTATCCGAAAAAACATATGAACAGTGCGAGGAAGAAAAAAAACAGAAGAAAACTCCTTTAAAAACGTCTAATCTAAGCGAATTTTTATAATTCGAAGGCTTAGCCTTAAATATACAAATTAACTTGATGATCCGATCGTTGATCAAAAGTAATACAAAGTGGTATTTTTTTAGTACAATATTTTACTACTTCTTGAATAAAATTATATTATTTTTATAATTGATGAACAACCTATCCAAAAAAAAACAGCTGAACAGTGCGAGGAAAAAAAACAGAAGAAAATTCCTTTAAAAACGTCTAATCTAAACGAAATTTCATAATTCGAAGGCTTAACCTTAAATATACAAATTAACTTGATGATCTGATAGTTGATCAACAGTAATACAAAGTGGTATTTTTTTAGTACAGTACAATTTTACTACTTCTTGAATAAAACTATATTATTTTTATAATTGATGAACAACCTATCCAAAAAAACAGATGAACAGTGCGAGGAAAAAAAACAGAAGAAAATTCCTTTAAAAACGTTTGATCTAAACGAATTTTTATAATTCGAAGGCTTAACCTTAAATATACAAATTAACTTGATGATCCGATTGTTGATCAAGAGTATTACAAGATGGTATTTTTGAAGCACAGTATTTTACTACTTCTTGAATAAAACTACATTTTTTTTTTTTTATAGTTGATGAACAACCTATCCGAAAAAACATATGAACAGTGCGAGGAAGAAAAAAAACAGAAGAAAACTCCTTTAAAAACGTCTAATCTAAGCGAATTTTTATAATTCGAAGGCTTAGCCTTAAATATACAAATTAACTTGATGATCCGATCGTTGATCAAAAGTAATACAAAGTGGTATTTTTTTAGTACAATATTTTACTACTTCTTGAATAAAATTATATTATTTTTATAATTGATGAACAACCTATCCAAAAAAAAACAGCTGAACAGTGCGAGGAAAAAAAACAGAAGAAAATTCCTTTAAAAACGTCTAATCTAAACGAAATTTCATAATTCGAAGGCTTAACCTTAAATATACAAATTAACTTGATGATCTGATAGTTGATCAACAGTAATACAAAGTGGTATTTTTTTAGTACAGTACAATTTTACTACTTCTTGAATAAAACTATATTATTTTTATAATTGATGAACAACCTATCCAAAAAAACAGATGAACAGTGCGAGGAAAAAAAACAGAAGAAAATTCCTTTAAAAACGTTTGATCTAAACGAATTTTTAAAATTCGAAGGCTTAACCTTAAATATACAAATTAACTTGATGATCCGATTGTTGATCAAGAGTATTACAAGATGGTATTTTTGAAGCACAGTATTTTACTACTTCTTGAATAAAACTACATTTTTTTTTTATAGTTGATGAACAACCTATCCGAAAAAACATATGAACAGTGCGAGGAAGAAAAAAAACAGAAGAAAACTCCTTTAAAAACGTCTAATCTAAACGAAATTTCATAATTCGAAGGCTTAACCTTAAATATACAAATTAACTTGATGATCTGATAGTTGATCAACAGTAATACAAAGTGGTATTTTTTTAGTACAGTACAATTTTACTACTTCTTGAATAAAACTATATTATTTTTATAATTGATGAACAACCTATCCAAAAAAACAGATGAACAGTGCGAGGAAAAAAAACAGAAGAAAATTCCTTTAAAAACGTTTGATCTAAACGAATTTTTATAATTCGAAGGCTTAACCTTAAATATACAAATTAACTTGATGATCCGATTGTTGATCAAGAGTATTACAAGATGGTATTTTTGAAGCACAGTATTTTACTACTTCTTGAATAAAACTACATTTTTTTTTTTTATAGTTGATGAACAACCTATCCGAAAAAACATATGAACAGTGCGAGGAAGAAAAAAAACAGAAGAAAACTCCTTTAAAAACGTCTAATCTAAGCGAATTTTTATAATTCGAAGGCTTAGCCTTAAATATACAAATTAACTTGATGATCCGATCGTTGATCAAAAGTAATACAAAGTGGTATTTTTTTAGTACAATATTTTACTACTTCTTGAATAAAATTATATTATTTTTATAATTGATGAACAACCTATCCAAAAAAAAACAGCTGAACAGTGCGAGGAAAAAAAACAGAAGAAAATTCCTTTAAAAACGTCTAATCTAAACGAAATTTCATAATTCGAAGGCTTAACCTTAAATATACAAATTAACTTGATGATCTGATAGTTGATCAACAGTAATACAAAGTGGTATTTTTTTAGTACAGTACAATTTTACTACTTCTTGAATAAAACTATATTATTTTTATAATTGATGAACAACCTATCCAAAAAAACAGATGAACAGTGCGAGGAAAAAAAACAGAAGAAAATTCCTTTAAAAACGTTTGATCTAAACGAATTTTTATAATTCGAAGGCTTAACCTTAAATATACAAATTAACTTGATGATCCGATTGTTGATCAAGAGTATTACAAGATGGTATTTTTGAAGCACAGTATTTTACTACTTCTTGAATAAAACTACATTTTTTTTTTTTATAGTTGATGAACAACCTATCCGAAAAAACATATGAACAGTGCGAGGAAGAAAAAAAACAGAAGAAAACTCCTTTAAAAACGTCTAATCTAAGCGAATTTTTATAATTCGAAGGCTTAGCCTTAAATATACAAATTAACTTGATGATCCGATCGTTGATCAAAAGTAATACAAAGTGGTATTTTTTTAGTACAATATTTTACTACTTCTTGAATAAAATTATATTATTTTTATAATTGATGAACAACCTATCCAAAAAAAAACAGCTGAACAGTGCGAGGAAAAAAAACAGAAGAAAATTCCTTTAAAAACGTCTAATCTAAACGAAATTTCATAATTCGAAGGCTTAACCTTAAATATACAAATTAACTTGATGATCTGATAGTTGATCAACAGTAATACAAAGTGGTATTTTTTTAGTACAGTACAATTTTACTACTTCTTGAATAAAACTATATTATTTTTATAATTGATGAACAACCTATCCAAAAAAACAGATGAACAGTGCGAGAAAAAAAAACAGAAGAAAATTCCTTTAAAAACGTTTGATCTAAACGAATTTTTAAAATTCGAAGGCTTAACCTTAAATATACAAATTAACTTGATGATCCGATTGTTGATCAAGAGTATTACAAGATGGTATTTTTGAAGCACAGTATTTTACTACTTCTTGAATAAAACTACATTTTTTTTTTATAGTTGATGAACAACCTATCCGAAAAAACATATGAACAGTGCGAGGAAGAAAAAAAACAGAAGAAAACTCTTTTAAAAACGTCTAATCTAAGCGAAATTTCATGATTCGAAGGCTTAACCTTAAATATACAAATTAACTTGATGATCTGATAGTTGATCAACAGTAATACAAAGTGGTATTTTTTTAGTACAGTACAATTTTACTACTTCTTGAATAAAACTATATTATTTTTATAATTGATGAACAACCTATCCAAAAAAACAGATGAACAGTGCGAGGAAAAAAAACAGAAGAAAATTCCTTTAAAAACGTTTGATCTAAACGAATTTTTATAATTCGAACGCTTAACCTTAAATATACAAATTAACTTGATGATCCGATTGTTGATCAAGAGTATTACAAGATGGTATTTTTGAAGCACAGTATTTTACTACTTCTTGAATAAAACTACATTTTTTTTTTTTATAGTTGATGAACAACCTATCCGAAAAAACATATGAACAGTGCGAGGAAGAAAAAAAACAGAAGAAAACTCCTTTAAAAACGTCTAATCTAAGCGAATTTTTATAATTCGAAGGCTTAGCCTTAAATATACAAATTAACTTGATGATCCGATCGTTGATCAAAAGTAATACAAAGTGGTATTTTTTTAGTACAATATTTTACTACTTCTTGAATAAAATTATATTATTTTTATAATTGATGAACAACCTATCCAAAAAAAACAGCTGAACAGTGCGAGGAAAAAAAACAGAAGAAAATTCCTTTAAAAACGTCTAATCTAAACGAAATTTCATAATTCAAAGGCTTAACCTTAAATATACAAATTAACTTGATGATCTGATAGTTGATCAACAGTAATACAAAGTGGTATTTTTTTAGTACAGTACAATTTTACTACTTCTTGAATAAAACTATATTATTTTTATAATTGATGAACAACCTATCCAAAAAAACAGATGAACAGTGCGAGGAAAAAAAACAGAAGAAAATTCCTTTAAAAACGTTTGATCTAAACGAATTTTTAAAATTCGAAGGCTTAACCTTAAATATACAAATTAACTTGATGATCCGATTGTTGATCAAGAGTATTACAAGATGGTATTTTTGAAGCACAGTATTTTACTACTTCTTGAATAAAACTACATTTTTTTTTTTATAGTTGATGAACAACCTATCCGAAAAAACATATGAACAGTGCGAGGAAGAAAAAAAACAGAAGAAAACTCCTTTAAAAACGTCTAATCTAAACGAAATTTCATAATTCGAAGGCTTAACCTTAAATATACAAATTAACTTGATGATCTGATAGTTGATCAACAGTAATACAAAGTGGTATTTTTTTAGTACAGTACAATTTTACTACTTCTTGAATAAAACTATATTATTTTTATAATTGATGAACAACCTATCCAAAAAAACAGATGAACAGTGCGAGGAAAAAAAACAGAAGAAAATTCCTTTAAAAACGTTTGATCTAAACGAATTTTTATAATTCGAAGGCTTAAACTTAAATATACAAATTAACTTGATGATCCGATTGTTGATCAAGAGTATTACAAGATGGTATTTTTGAAGCACAGTATTTTACTACTTCTTGAATGAAACTATATTTTTTTTTTATAGTTGATGAACAACCTATCCGAAAAAACATATGAACAGTGCGAGGAAGAAAAAAAACAGAAGAAAACTCCTTTAAAAACGTCTAATCTAAGCGAATTTTTATAATTCGAAGGCTTAGCCTTAAATATACAAATTAACTTGATGATCCGATCGTTGATCAAAAGTAATACAAAGTGGTATTTTTTTAGTACAATATTTTACTACTTCTTGAATAAAATTATATTATTTTTATAATTGATGAACAACCTATCCAAAAAAAAACAGCTGAACAGTGCGAGGAAAAAAAACAGAAGAAAATTCCTTTAAAAACGTCTAATCTAAACGAAATTTCATAATTCGAAGGCTTAACCTTAAATATACAAATTAACTTGATGATCTGATAGTTGATCAACAGTAATACAAAGTGGTATTTTTTTAGTACAGTACAATTTTACTACTTCTTGAATAAAACTATATTATTTTTATAATTGATGAACAACCTATCCAAAAAAACAGATGAACAGTGCGAGGAAAAAAAACAGAAGAAAATTCCTTTAAAAACGTTTGATCTAAACGAATTTTTATAATTCGAAGGCTTAACCTTAAATATACAAATTAACTTGATGATCCGATTGTTGATCAAGAGTATTACAAGATGGTATTTTTGAAGCACAGTATTTTACTACTTCTTGAATAAAACTACATTTTTTTTTTTATAGTTGATGAACAACCTATCCGAAAAAACATATGAACAGTGCGAGGAAGAAAAAAAACAGAAGAAAACTCCTTTAAAAACGTCTAATCTAAGCGAATTTTTATAATTCGAAGGCTTAGCCTTAAATATACAAATTAACTTGATGATCCGATCGTTGATCAAAAGTAATACAAAGTGGTATTTTTTTAGTACAATATTTTACTACTTCTTGAATAAAATTATATTATTTTTATAATTGATGAACAACCTATCCAAAAAAAAACAGCTGAACAGTGCGAGGAAAAAAAACAGAAGAAAATTCCTTTAAAAACGTCTAATCTAAACGAAATTTCATAATTCAAAGGCTTAACCTTAAATATACAAATTAACTTGATGATCTGATAGTTGATCAACAGTAATACAAAGTGGTATTTTTTTAGTACAGTACAATTTTACTACTTCTTGAATAAAACTATATTATTTTTATAATTGATGAACAACCTATCCAAAAAAACAGATGAACAGTGCGAGGAAAAAAAACAGAAGAAAATTCCTTTAAAAACGTTTGATCTAAACGAATTTTTAAAATTCGAAGGCTTAACCTTAAATATACAAATTAACTTGATGATCCGATTGTTGATCAAGAGTATTACAAGATGGTATTTTTGAAGCACAGTATTTTACTACTTCTTGAATAAAACTACATTTTTTTTTTATAGTTGATGAACAACCTATCCGAAAAAACATATGAACAGTGCGAGGAAGAAAAAAAACAGAAGAAAACTCCTTTAAAAACGTCTAATCTAAACGAAATTTCATAATTCGAAGGCTTAACCTTAAATATACAAATTAACTTGATGATCTGATAGTTGATCAACAGTAATACAAAGTGGTATTTTTTTAGTACAGTACAATTTTACTACTTCTTGAATAAAACTATATTATTTTTATAATTGATGAACAACCTATCCAAAAAAACAGATGAACAGTGCGAGGAAAAAAAAACAGAAGAAAATTCCTTTAAAAACGTTTGATCTAAACGAATTTTTATAATTCGAAGGCTTAAACTTAAATATACAAATTAACTTGATGATCCGATTGTTGATCAAGAGTATTACAAGATGGTATTTTTGAAGCACAGTATTTTACTACTTCTTGAATGAAACTATATTTTTTTTTTTATAGTTGATGAACAACCTATCCGAAAAAACATATGAACAGTGCGAGGAAGAAAAAAAACAGAAGAAAACTCCTTTAAAAACGTCTAATCTAAGCGAATTTTTATAATTCGAAGGCTTAGCCTTAAATATACAAATTAACTTGATGATCCGATCGTTGATCAAAAGTAATACAAAGTGGTATTTTTTTAGTACAATATTTTACTACTTCTTGAATAAAATTATATTATTTTTATAATTGATGAACAACCTATCCAAAAAAAAACAGCTGAACAGTGCGAGGGAAAAAAACAGAAGAAAATTCCTTTAAAAACGTCTAATCTAAACGAAATTTCATAATTCGAAGGCTTAACCTTAAATATACAAATTAACTTGATGATCTGATAGTTGATCAACAGTAATACAAAGTGGTATTTTTTTAGTACAGTACAATTTTACTACTTCTTGAATAAAACTATATTATTTTTATAATTGATGAACAACCTATCCAAAAAAACAGATGAACAGTGCGAGGAAAAAAAACAGAAGAAAATTCCTTTAAAAACGTTTGATCTAAACGAATTTTTAAAATTCGAAGGCTTAACCTTAAATATACAAATTAACTTGATGATCCGAATGTTGATCAAGAGTATTACAAGATGGTATTTTTGAAGCACAGTATTTTACTACTTCTTGAATAAAACTACATTTTTTTTTTTATAGTTGATGAACAACCTATCCGAAAAAACATATGAACAGTGCGAGGAAGAAAAAAAACAGAAGAAAACTCCTTTAAAAACGTCTAATCTAAACGAAATTTCATAATTCGAAGGCTTAACCTTAAATATACAAATTAACTTGATGATCTGATAGTTGATCAACAGTAATACAAAGTGGTATTTTTTTAGTACAGTACAATTTTACTACTTCTTGAATAAAACTATATTATTTTTATAATTGATGAACAACCTATCCAAAAAAACAGATGAACAGTGCGAGGAAAAAAAACAGAAGAAAATTCCTTTAAAAACGTTTGATCTAAACGAATTTTTATAATTCGAAGGCTTAACCTTAAATATACAAATTAACTTGATGATCCGATTGTTGATCAAGAGTATTACAAGATGGTATTTTTGAAGCACAGTATTTTACTACTTCTTGAATAAAACTACATTTTTTTTTTTATAGTTGATGAACAACCTATCCGAAAAAACATATGAACAGTGCGAGGAAGAAAAAAAACAGAAGAAAACTCCTTTAAAAACGTCTAATCTAAGCGAATTTTTATAATTCGAAGGCTTAGCCTTAAATATACAAATTAACTTGATGATCCGATCGTTGATCAAAAGTAATACAAAGTGGTATTTTTTTAGTACAATATTTTACTACTTCTTGAATAAAATTATATTATTTTTATAATTGATGAACAACCTATCCAAAAAAAAAACAGCTGAACAGTGCGAGGAAAAAAAACAGAAGAAAATTCCTTTAAAAACGTCTAATCTAAACGAAATTTCATAATTCGAAGGCTTAACCTTAAATATACAAATTAACTTGATGATCTGATAGTTGATCAACAGTAATACAAAGTGGTATTTTTTTAGTACAGTACAATTTTACTACTTCTTGAATAAAACTATATTATTTTTATAATTGATGAACAACCTATCCAAAAAAACAGATGAACAGTGCGAGGAAAAAAAACAGAAGAAAATTCCTTTAAAAACGTTTGATCTAAACGAATTTTTATAATTCGAAGGCTTAACCTTAAATATACAAATTAACTTGATGATCCGATTGTTGATCAAGAGTATTACAAGATGGTATTTTTGAAGCACAGTATTTTACTACTTCTTGAATAAAACTACATTTTTTTTTTTTATAGTTGATGAACAACCTATCCGAAAAAACATATGAACAGTGCGAGGAAGAAAAAAAACAGAAGAAAACTCCTTTAAAAACGTCTAATCTAAGCGAATTTTTATAATTCGAAGGCTTAGCCTTAAATATACAAATTAACTTGATGATCCGATCGTTGATCAAAAGTAATACAAAGTGGTATTTTTTTAGTACAATATTTTACTACTTCTTGAATAAAATTATATTATTTTTATAATTGATGAACAACCTATCCAAAAAAAAACAGCTGAACAGTGCGAGGAAAAAAAACAGAAGAAAATTCCTTTAAAAACGTCTAATCTAAACGAAATTTCATAATTCGAAGGCTTAACCTTAAATATACAAATTAACTTGATGATCTGATAGTTGATCAACAGTAATACAAAGTGGTATTTTTTTAGTACAGTACAATTTTACTACTTCTTGAATAAAACTATATTATTTTTATAATTGATGAACAACCTATCCAAAAAAACAGATGAACAGTGCGAGGAAAAAAAACAGAAGAAAATTCCTTTAAAAACGTTTGATCTAAACGAAATTTCATAATTCGAAGGCTTAACCTTAAATATACAAATTAACTTGATGATCTGATAGTTGATCAACAGTAATACAAAGTGGTATTTTTATAGTACAGTACAATTTTACTACTTCTTGAATAAAACTATATTATTTTTATAATTGATGAACAACCTATCCAAAAAAACAGATGAACAGTGCGAGGAAAAAAAACAGAAGAAAATTCCTTTAAAAACGTTTGATCTAAACGAATTTTTATAATTCGAAGGCTTAACCTTAAATATACAAATTAACTTGATGATCCGATTGTTGATCAAGAGTATTACAAGATGGTATTTTTGAAGCACAGTATTTTACTACTTCTTGAATAAAACTACATTTTTTTTTTTATAGTTGATGAACAACCTATCCGAAAAAACATATGAACAGTGCGAGGAAGAAAAAAAACAGAAGAAAACTCCTTTAAAAACGTCTAATCTAAGCGAATTTTTATAATTCGAAGGCTTAGCCTTAAATATACAAATTAACTTGATGATCCGATCGTTGATCAAAAGTAATACAAAGTGGTATTTTTTTAGTACAATATTTTACTACTTCTTGAATAAAATTATATTATTTTTATAATTGATGAACAACCTATCCAAAAAAAAACAGCTGAACAGTGCGAGGAAAAAAAACAGAAGAAAATTCCTTTAAAAACGTCTAATCTAAACGAAATTTCATAATTCGAAGGCTTAACCTTAAATATACAAATTAACTTGATGATCTGATAGTTGATCAACAGTAATACAAAGTGGTATTTTTTTAGTACAGTACAATTTTACTACTTCTTGAATAAAACTATATTATTTTTATAATTGATGAACAACCTATCCAAAAAAACAGATGAACAGTGCGAGGAAAAAAAACAGAAGAAAATTCCTTTAAAAACGTTTGATCTAAACGAATTTTTATAATTCGAAGGCTTAACCTTAAATATACAAATTAACTTGATGATCCGATTGTTGATCAAGAGTATTACAAGATGGTATTTTTGAAGCACAGTATTTTACTACTTCTTGAATAAAACTACATTTTTTTTTTTTATAGTTGATGAACAACCTATCCGAAAAAACATATGAACAGTGCGAGGAAGAAAAAAAACAGAAGAAAACTCCTTTAAAAACGTCTAATCTAAGCGAATTTTTATAATTCGAAGGCTTAGCCTTAAATATACAAATTAACTTGATGATCCGATCGTTGATCAAAAGTAATACAAAGTGGTATTTTTTTAGTACAATATTTTACTACTTCTTGAATAAAATTATATTATTTTTATAATTGATGAACAACCTATCCAAAAAAAAACAGCTGAACAGTGCGAGGAAAAAAAACAGAAGAAAATTCCTTTAAAAACGTCTAATCTAAACGAAATTTCATAATTCGAAGGCTTAACCTTAAATATACAAATTAACTTGATGATCTGATAGTTGATCAACAGTAATACAAAGTGGTATTTTTTTAGTACAGTACAATTTTACTACTTCTTGAATAAAACTATATTATTTTTATAATTGATGAACAACCTATCCAAAAAAACAGATGAACAGTGCGAGGAAAAAAAACAGAAGAAAATTCCTTTAAAAACGTTTGATCTAAACGAATTTTTATAATTCGAAGGCTTAACCTTAAATATACAAATTAACTTGATGATCCGATTGTTGATCAAGAGTATTACAAGATGGTATTTTTGAAGCACAGTATTTTACTACTTCTTGAATAAAACTATAATATTTTTATAATTGATGAACAACCTATCCAAAAAAAAACAGCTGAACAGTGCGAGGAAAAAAAACAGAAGAAAATTCCTTTAAAAACGTCTAATCTAAACGAAATTTCATAATTCGAAGGCTTAACCTTAAATATACAAATTAACTTGATGATCTGATAGTTGATCAAAAGTAATAAAAAGTGGTATTTTTTTTAGTACTGTATTTATGATTATCTTTTGTTTTCAAAATGTGAGCAAGCAATTCCATTTTATTATGTATTCATGTTTTTAAATTTCTCTTTGCTCACAGTTTATAAAAATTGATGTTTATTTTAGTATGTTCGTATGGGAAAGTAAAGTCTGCCCCATCAACAACGGATGAAATCTGTTGTGGAAACAAAGCATATTTTTACATAATAATAACTTTAAAAAGAATGTCATATTTTCTGGAAAACCTTTTCTTACATAAAATAATTATTTCTAAGGCTTGCATCTAAATAATATCTAGTCTTAAAAGACATTTAAAAATAATGGAAGGAATAACATTTTTTTTTTATCAAAAGCTAGTAAAAAGGCAATTTCATGATAGAAAATGTAACATAACGAAAAAAATAAAAATTTAACAGTATTCCTTCTGGATCAAATTTTTTTTGATTTATTTTAAGTATAAAGTTAAAAATCGTAATTTTGAAGTATTTTTGTAATAATATTTTTTAAAAATATTTTAAAATTTTAATATTTTTTGTGTTTGTATCATCAGTCACCAGAGCTTTTCCTCTATACAACACTCAACACTTCAAATACATCCTTTAATGCGTGCTTTCATTGTTTCCTGTTAATTTAAAGTATTTTTTTAATAATTTTTAAAAAAATAATCACATTATTATTTATTGAAGAAAGAGAATTTCGAAATACGAAACCGAAATTTTACTCCATGTAATTTCTATGCAACATCAATCACATTTTTATTAAATTTTTTTTTCAAAAACATTAAATACTTTTAAGTGAAATAAAAGATTTTAAAAATAAGAAAACCTACCAAAAAGTAACGTCACTCACCATAGAATTGTCCAGAAATGTTTTATATTAATTAATACTATTTTCAATACAATGAAAACTTGAAATGGATTATAAAAGGTAGAATACTTTTCTATTGAACAGCTCAATCAAATAATGTTATACACTGTTAGAAATTTTCCGGAAAAAATGGTTAAATAACAATTTATTTAATGGTTATTTTACCATATTTAATCAAAACAGTCAAATAACCATACATAAAATGGTAATCAAACTGATAAGTTTGACAAAAAGTCTTTATTAACTGCTTTCACTTAATACGGTTAAGCAACCGAAATTTTATAGCACCACCTAGAACCACCAAATGAAGCTACTTTAGTTCTTGCCATCTGCGTACAGCTCATATCCGAGATGGGTTATCTGTCAATCTCATGACCGGCAGGACTGGAGTTCGAGTCCTAGTGTTGACACCGCACTATATCCTCCATTCCCTTCAACACGTGAAGAATTTCCAGTATCCGGTACTCTACAATGCCCATTACCTTACGAAAAGCCGAGCTCCTATGTCTAGTTAAGTATTTAAAAAAAAAAAAAATTCCTGACGGTTTTGAAAAATGCTAGTGTAAATGGCTAAAAAACCGTATATAGTTTTGTATTCATGGTTTTATAACCATACTTTTTGTAAATGGTTTCAAATCCATTAAAGAAAAAAAATGTTCTTTACCGTAAATTTTACGGTTAATCGGATGGAAATTTTAACTGTGTAAGTGAAATTTTTAAGAAGAAAAAAAATTAAAATTTCCTGATTATAGATTCCATTTTAACTAATTTAACTAATAGAGCTTTCGTTTATTTTATACTAGTTCAGCGTTGCACTCTCTTTTATTAAATGATATAAGAGTTTTCCCTTTTTCAAAGAGGCGCTATCCAGGGCTAAAGAGAGAATGGAAGGTCTGGTTCACTCCTTTGAAGAAACTCTCGCCGCGCCAAACCCCGGACTAAAGAGAAGAGAGAAGGGCTGGCTCTCTTATAGCTCCTCGTGACGTCACGCCGCACACAGAAGTTAGCTGTTAAAGAATATATAATATATTAAATTTATAAATTTAAAAAAAATTTATTTCAAAAAAAAAAATTTTTTTTTGGAAAGAAATATTTTTTAATATTTTAAAAAAAGTAACGATTTCTCGTTACAAATACTTGTACTTTTCCCCCCAAAAAAGTAACGTAATAACAAGTAAAAGTACTAAGTTTAAAAAGTGACGAAATACAAGTAAAAGTACGTACTTTTTACTTTTGCTTCCGTTATAAGAAACGAAAGTAAAAGTATTGCCATGCATGTTTTTCAGTGAATGAAGGTTTTAAGTGCCAATCATTGAATGTTTTCAGAGTGGTTGAGATTCCAGGAAGTGCAGCTTTTGCGCATCATTGGATGGTTTTAAAGTGATTTAGAGATCTCTAGTTGTGGTAAATGTACTTAGACAAGCGCAAAAGCGTCACGCTTTTGCACTTGATTGCGTGATCTGTCCGTAACATGCATCAGCAAAATTTCTTATTTTTTAGTGAATGAAGATTTTAAGACACAATCGTTGAATTCCTTTAGTAAAAATGAACTTAAACCTCAAAATTAGGCACCAATCAAATTAAACCACAAGATGTCAGAAAAGTTAAAGATTTAACCAGATTAAAGTTTGCAGATAAGAAATAAAGTCAATGCATAATCTTTATTGGTACTGATTCGTTTCTACAAATCAATATAGTATTGCACTCGACATCAGTGATGTTTAATTTAATTAATTGGGTTGGTAACTTTACAGGTACTGTGGTAAAAAGTTCTTAATATCTTATGTTTGGTACCTGATATATGTACTGTGGTAATTGGTTTATTACGAGTATAAGTATGACAATAATATAGAAGCCTTTTTTTATGTGTATATCTTAAGTAAAAAATAAGAATTTTTCACAGAGTTTTGCAACATTCTTTTTTCTTAATTATTATTTTGATTTCGATTTTCTCCAACTTACGTTTTTGCAGTTTCTATGGAATATAGAAATAAAAATTGCTTAAAAAACAAACCTTGTTGACTTTTAGAGGAGAATAAAACATGTGCCATTTGTTAGAATTTACTGATATTTTTTTTTTGAAGTGAAACTTCTAATGCGACTTCCAACAAGGTTGCGTTCAATGTTTAACGAGCGGCCTGTGATCCCTGCAGGACCTTTTTAATGTGAATTTCTCGTTACCTGAAGCTGAAACATTATTAACCTTCCTTAAAGACAAATTTGGATTGGAAACGATAAATGGTAGGAATGATCCAACAACCAAAGGGGGAACTACCATTGATGCAGTTTTTGCAGGAAATATTGAAAAAATAGAACTCAAACATTTTGTATCTTACTTTAGTTATCATAATCCCATTGTAAATGTTATAGATTTGGATATTTCTCCACTCGAAAATGATAATTAAAAGATGCGATCAATTGTGAATTGTAAGCAATGTTAATAAAGTTTGTCTTAAAGAAACAATATGATTTCACTAAAAATCAATTTCTACCCCTTCCTATTTTCATTTCCACATTACGAAGTTTCACTTCTTCCGTGCGGAGAGACTCCACGCACTATTTTTTTTTTAATCCGTTGTTGAACAGCCAACCCAATTTTGGGTATAAGACTGCTAATGTTCAATTCCGTAGCCTTGTAATTTTGAACCAATCCAGAAGACAAGGAAACTCCTAGGTCAGTACCCCCAGAGGTATGATTTGTTATAGGATCATGGAGGGCTTTGTGACTCGACAGATTTAACGTACATCAGTCGCCATTCACAGCACGGGAAATCTTCGACCGGCGGGGATCAAACCCACGAACTATTGGACATGGGTCCAGTGCCCTACCAACCAGGCTATCTCGAACCTACATTTCCATTGTTTGGGCAAAGTATTACATTGTAAACATTACATTACATTACAATGTAAAGTATTACATTGTTTGACCATTTTATCGTGATACTTTATTTTATCGTTCCCAATTTTTTTAGTTCACCATCCAGTCTGCAAGTAAAAAATTTTCAACGCCCTCCTAATGCACAATTTATTGGGTGACATGACTATCATGAATCATATTAGCTATCATTTTATTTGGTACTTTAACTATTGGTACTTTATTAAATACTGGTACTTTATTAAATACAATAAATGTTTAAAACTTTTTAAACTGTCTAACTAGCAACGACACTAAAAATGACTCGCAATGCACAAATTACTAATTTACCAATGAAATTTAATTTAAGTATTTTTCTCTAATTATTTATAATTCATTTTAAGTTAATTTATTTTGATTTATCCTATTAATCAAAATGATAAACAAGGATAAATTAATTTGTTTAAATGTGTATATCAACTTTTAATTCGCAAAAAGTTTTTATTGTTTGATTTTTGTTGTTCCGTGTATTCAAAAATTTCTTCTTTGTAATACTCCAATCATGAAAATTCTAAATAACTGAATTTTAAAAAGCTTTTGAATATATCTTTTAAATATTTTATGTAATATTACTTTTATTCCCTATTTTTGAAATTTTTAAGCTAGCAGGTATTTAAGTATTCTAGTTTTAAAGTAATCAGTTTTTACATCTTTTTAATAATAATGAGTTTGAAGCTTAATACTTTAATACAAAATTTTTGTATTTTGGCAAACAATTTTGAAATTGTAATAAAAACGGCTTCAAAATTACTTTGCCAGTCTTTTGAAACAGGATTAATCTGGCCACAAGATTTTAATGCATTTTTACATAAGTATTTTGAAGAGCTTTGCTTTACTTATAAAAAAGCGTAAACAAAAGCGTTTATTTATCTTCCCAAATATTGCTATTTAAATATTAAAACATTGTTTTTAACATTTAAGCTTTTGAATGAATAAAATTTTTTTAAAGAAATGCTTACAAAATAACATTCAGCTTATATTCTAGATAAGAATTAAAATAAAGTGTAAAAATAAATTTTAATATTTTTTGCAAAGTAAACTGAAGCTATTTGATATGTTTGTTTTTAACTTCACATTTTGATGAATCTCATCCTACTATATTTTTTATTTACTTTTTATATTCTCTTGGGACAAAATGGAATTTTGCGAGATAATATCCATCCAGTTTCGCTTTTCCAAAGAAATGAAGGTAAGAAAAGAAACAAAAACCTATTATAAACTAAAATCAAGAGCATGTACAAAGAGATTTAGATAATAAATATTTATAAATTATAAGATACTATTTCAGACAATCTCATGAATTTTTTCGACTTAGAACTAGTCTATAAGATAGAACAGCAGAAACTAGAAAAGAAAAATAGCTTTAATTAATCTCCGTTACTTTTCGATATTTTTAAAATTTTATTTCAAATATTATACCTTTTGTTTTTAAGAATACTTTCTTAAAGGAATTTATTTAAAAAAATTGAAACTGCCTGCTTAATTCTGCATAGTATTTTAAAACTTTTTTCAGTTAATAAAAATTCTAACATGATCTGAATTTATTTTACTTTTTAAAATTGAACCAATAAAAGTAAAAGTGATGCATTTGTATTTAATTATAGATGAAGTTTAGATTTGGAGATGGTGATTTGATTTACTGTGCGTGCCTGGGACAGCGTCCGAGAGGCGATCATTCATCAAATAGTGTCACGCTATCGCTGAAATTTCACAGCTTGGTGATAATTTATCAAAATTGCAACGGGCATGTTTTCTTTCTATTTTTCAGTTGAGAAAGAATTTTAAAAATGAATAAACAATAATGAATTTTTATCTGAATATAACTTTTATGAAATTATGCATAGAAATATCTTGAATTAAAGTTTTCGAATCTGCTTTTATCACATTTTTATTGATTTTTATGTACACACATAATTGTTCATCGAAGAAACAGAAAAATTGCTGAATAAGAGTTTTTAACATATATATATATATATATATATATATATATATATATATATATATATATATATATATATATATATATATATATATATATATATATACAGAGAGAGAGAGAGAGAAAGAGATTACAATTTTTTTCTGGTCATTTAGTTAACAACCAAGCAACCAGGCAAGATGCAGATTATTAAAATAAGCTTAACAGTTTTCTTAGCACTTGCAATACTCATTTTAAAACGTATGTATGCAGTATTGAAATTTTAAAAAAAAAGCGGACAAACCAGCATAAAAAAAAGTATTGCCCTTACCAATTTGAAGTTAAAATTTCTTGTAAATTCATTTTATAACATTTACGAAAAAAAAATGCGAGCATAAGCAAGTCAAATATTTATTGTTATTTATTTACCGTCGAATATAAAATGTTTGTTTAGTAAACTGTGCTAAATTCTAATTTCTGTTCTCCACCATGTGTCAATTGTTAGTGGTAAAAATGAGCAGAATACTATTTATAACTGAGATAAACTTTATTGATCTAAAATCAATATTTAAAAGACAGCAAATAAAATTTGCGTTCTTGTTACTATGTACGCTTAAGATCGCTTGACATAAAGAGAAATATCCTTATATGTTTTAACTAGTACATGTTTTATTGTTTTCAATAACTTTGAGCTTATAAGTTTACGATGTGAGTATAGGTGAAATGCTAGATCGTTTTCGTCCATGTACGTTAAATATAATATTCTAAATATAGGTCGCCAGAGGATGACTTAGTAACTTAATTAAAAGTCTAGGAAATAAAAGGTGAAAATGAAACAAATGATATATCTAATTTGAGGTCTCCAAATTTGATTTGCTGAAATTTTGGAAATTAGTTACATAATTTGTTAACAGATGGCATAGCTGTATGTACAGATTTCTTAAAAATGAAGACGACGGTAGGAGAAGTGCCGTAGAACTATAATCTAACCTGTGATATTTCAGAAGCAGAAGCAAACTTTAGAAAGCTTTGTTTAAATAGCGACAGGTTAAATACTGGTATGACAACCTTATTTCACTTTTTATCGATAGAACTAATCGCTCTTGCCATCGACAGCTTACAGCGCCATCTGTCAGTGATAAATTTTTTATCGAGGCGGGTCATTAAAAAACTGTTGAGCAGGAGGTAGATAGTATTAATACAGGAACTCACATCCTGCTCTACATGAACTGGAAAAAAATATTGAATAGTCTAAAAAGAGGAATAAAATGTTCCATAGAAATAAGACCATTTCTGACTATAGATAAGTCTAAGTCTATATTTTAGACTATAAAAAATATTGAATAGTCTAAAAGGAGGAATAAAATGTTCCATAGAAATAAGACCATTTCTGACTATAGATAAGATATCTGCCATGTTATTACTTGAAATATATGATGTTGCTTACCATTCACCAATCTCCGGAATATTAGCGTCAATATTATGCCGGGTTTTAATGACGGCAGATTTTAATTCTGCCACAAAATAAAAATTGCCACTGTTATGTATATTACTGTCTTACTGAGGATAGCCCTCATGTTTCCTCGGTGATATAGGTCAAGTACAATGGCAGACCTTTCATGCAAGTAAATAATAATAGTTTAAATAAATAAATTTTTTGAATGGTTTAATTAAGCAAATTAATATATTTTATTTTTGTTTCTCATGAACTTCTTTTCTTATTCTGGGTTTCATTTTTAACATTTTTCGAAATTCTTAAGGAGTTTTTTTTTCATAAATGACATCACTGTTTTTTAAATTATTACACTTTTATCATTTATACAATAAGATAACAGCTGAAATTTCATTGTTTTTGTTTTATCTTTTTAGCAGTTTTGTAAACTGTTAGATTGTTCAATCTATTTTTAGCGTCTTTTCCATTTTACTTTTTATCGGTGAGTTGGTTTCCTTTATTTCTTCTTTAATTTTGAGTTCATTTACAATTATGTTATAATTTCGTGTTTTTTAGTCATTCGTGTAATAATAAAGAGTAATTTTTATCTTGGGATAATTATTCTTTAATTCGAAATGCTTCTTTTTTAAAGGAATGCTACTGACGAAAACTTTTAAGTTAATTCTATCGAGTTTTTATTATACTTACAATTTTATTATGTGTTGAATTTTATGTATGAATATTTTCCGAGAAGGGAATTTTTCCGGAGACAACAACGTAAAAAGCTACTCATCATTTATTTTCAACACAAAGCTTTCTATGAATTTAAATATTTTTGATTCTCCAAAAAAAAACTCTTCATGCATCTTTCTATTCTCGCTGTTTATGTAAAGAGCCAGCTAACAAACATGATCCCATACACATTCCTTTCTCTCCAAACAATATTGTCTTGAAATAACAATGCAAAATTAAGTCAACAGAAACTTTGAACTTTTTTATTTCTCTGCACTTTTAGTTTTTTATTCCTTCACTGCTTAAGCATCATATCAAGGCCGCATAAAACTATTTTTTTCAACAGCAGCTTGTAAAAAAAGGGTGGAGAGGTTAATTGATTTGCGACATAAGCGTGACTAACGCTACGCGACTAAATAGATTGTTACTTTACATTTTAATTTTAATTCATTTAATTACTGCAATTTTATTTTATACTAGTGGGCTGCGCCCCCTGCTCGCTAACCCTCGCCAACCCCCGAAATTTGCTACGCAATCTTATATGGTTTGCTTCTCGTACCAAGATCGCTTCGCTCGCTACTAACTTAGGTACATTGCAAATGCGCAAAATTCTAAGAATTCAAAACAATCATCCAAATCCATGTAAAAAAATTACATCTTTTTAGTAAATACTAAGTCATTAAAATAAATTTGAATTCAAATAAATGACATGTAATTCGTTAAACCTATTAGAAATGTGCTATAGTATAATTCGTGATATAAATCAAAATTCGTCATATATAAATTCGCGAAAAAAAGCGCTTTCGACAAAATACTAAAATAGAGATCTATCGACAAAGACTACTCACTTCTGCCTAGCTTAATAGTATGAGATTGCCGCAGCTGATGCTCTCTGGTTATTTCAGTTTCCGTTTTTAAAAACGCTATATGTTGAATCACCTCAGATAGATTTGGCATGTGACATTTTTAGCGGCAATCATGGGTCGATTCGCCGTGTAACAGAAATAGTAACGTAAACAAAACAAAGCAAACGTTGCCACCGGCGGAAAAGAAATACAGCCGAAATTTGGGAGCCACGTAAGAGAATTATATATATTAGATATTTAGATCTATTGGTAAAAAGAAGTGATTTTTCTAAGTAATCATTTTTTTAAAATAACATTTATATTGTTATAACGTTATATTGTTGAAACAAATTTGATGAGTTCACATACTTAATTTAATATTTTCGCTTACCAAACGGAAGGATAGATTAACAACTTTTTTGTTGTTGCCTGCATCTCATTGTGCATGTAGCTGATCGTTAAGTTCTAAATCATTTAACAGATCTCTTTAACTGTATTTTATAACAGTATATTAATGTTATTTGCTCAAAAATAATAATTGTTAGACCACCTTTCTAAATAACTTTATCTTAAAATGTAAGGCAGATTTACATTATAATACTAATAAAAAAACAGCAATTCTCTTAGTTTTAAACTCTTGAATTAAAAGGGTAATAATAGCAGTACAGGAAAATAACTTTTAGTTAGGGATTCAAAAATATTTATAGAAAAGCATGACTTTTATTAATTTTATGCTGACTACAACCAAAATAATAAGGAGACGAATGAGGAAAAACTGGATCACACCACGTGATTTTCTGGCCAATAAAAATGCACTGACAACAATGGAAAACTGCGACACCATCATTAGAATTTTATATATAGTAAGATTGTTGCAATTTAAATATGCTTTATATTTAAGAAAGTAAGATCAGATAATTTTTTCAGCATTAAGCACCAGAGACTCAATATGTTAAATAAATGTAAAATTTCGAACATGACACGAGGAAGAAACGCACACAGTTTACATAGCTTAGTTATTATTATTTTTTTTTATAAAAATTCATGCATTAAGTTGCAATTTTACATAATTTTATATTTTTAATGTTTTTTTTTAACGGAATGAACCAAACTTTTTTGTCCTGAAATAAATAAGGATATGAATGAAAATTTATAATGAACTCAACCTCACCTGAAAACGGAAAATTTCTTTCAGCTAATGAGCCCGGTCGGTGTTCTAACCCAGTTCCAACTACTGCTCTCAACGCTTAAAATATTTTTATGTCACAAACAAATTACAGTAAAACCTCATCTAAACTGTAAAATAAAATTTAAATGAGGAAAAAAAAAGACATTTCGCTACATTATTTACGTGGGACAAATGGAAAAATTTTCCACAGTTTCAAAATGGATTCGAGAAAAAATTACACCAGACTAGCAACAAAATAACTTCACAATGCGTGAAAAAAGTCACAATTGTTTCGAAAGGCTGGTAGATAAATAATAAGACAATAGTTAACAAAATATGCCGTATAAAACTCTTGATAATTATCTCATAAAACCTAGTTAAATGAGGACTTTCTCCACTGAGAAAAAAGTTTTTTTTTTTAATTTTTTTTTATTTTATATCCGTCGTTGAACCGCCGAATCAGTTTTGACTTAACGACTACTAATGTTCAACTCCTTGTAATTTCAGCCTTGAAATTTTAAACCAATCCAGAAGACAAGGAAACTCCTGGATCAGAGGTATGATTTTGTTATGGTAACATGTAGGACTTCGTGACTCGAAAGATTTAACCTGCATCAGTCACCACCTTCTACTTTGGCAGGCGAGGATTGAACCCACGAACTCTTGGACATTGGCCCATCGCCCTACTAACCAGGCCATCCCAGCCTAAAAATAGTATTGTCAAAACTACTTCTATGGTAAAATTTAGTGTATTTTTGGCGCTATGGGAACACTGAAAAGCTTGATAATTTTTACGAAAGCGCTTTGGTAGTTATTCTTTTAAAATTCACAATAAAATACGGTTTTACATGTTAAAAAAATTTGGTAAATGTGGTAAAATTCAGTAATTTGACATTAATACTTTATAGCATAGCATTAAATCCATTGATTCTTTAAAATTTACTTTTCAGTTTTGTATTTTTATTAAATGACGGGTACTAAGTGCATTCGAAAACCAGAATTTTCTGTAAATCGTTACCATATAAACGGAACAGTTACAATATGAATGGTTTAAATGCCGTATAATTTAGCTTTATTAACCAGAATTATGTTATTTTTTTACCAAAAATTTTATTACCAAGCAGCAATGGTAATCTGACCAGAATTTTTTTCTCCGTGTGAATGATGATCCTTACGAGAAAGAAATTTTTTCAGTTATTTTAAATTGTTTCCTTTTTCATATTTAAAAAAAAAAAATTCTTGTTTCTTTAAAAAATTTAAGAAAACTAAAATATTGGCACATTAAGCGTGCATACATAAAATATAAAATCTCTAAAAGTTAAACAAAATTTGCAAGACTGGATAATTATCCAATATTTTCTCGTATTAGTTCCTAATTAGTTTTTCCGTACGCTTATTCAATCTCTGAATTTATTGCAGAAGAGAATAATTAAGAAGCCAGCCAACATTTGAAAATGATTAAATTAGGATTTTTTACAAATAAATTAAGGGTTTCATATTCTTTTAAAAAAAATAAATAGCAAAAAAGATTTTTTATTGATACTGAGCGATTAACCAATGTCTAAGTATATTACAGAAAAGAACAACGAAAAAAAACAAAAAATTGCGAAAAAAAAATTACAAGCAAATTTTTGTTTCTTCACAGAAGATTTATAATTTTGTTAAAATCTGACCGTAATAAATAAAAACTTTATCTTTTTTTGATATTATACACTTCACCCCTTAACGATCGGTTAATTTTCAAGAAAACAGTCATAAAAGTGCCTATTTTTTTTTCGGACATCCAAACATCTTGTGCTGACATCTAGTTTAAAATGAACTAATTATATACAATTACATTAAAAAATATCCTGGTACTGCCATCTGGTGTGTAAAATGAGAAATAAAATGTTTTTCGGGCAAAAGAAATGAATTAGTTTTATTCTTATTGTCCCGTTACTACTGAACACTCCAGCCCGGAAATATGACGGGAGCGAGAAATAGAGGGCGAAACCTCACCCCGTCATTTTCACGGGAGCAAGAAGGAAGGGGTTAATCAATGCCTAATTGTCTAACAAAAGAGAACAATAAATGACGCGCTAAAAACAGCATTTATAATCATGAATTTTCATATAAAAAATTTGCTTTTTATGTTTGTCAAAATCTCGCAAATAAAACCATTAGTCTCTATTGCAATTTTTTGGATAAATCAATGTCTTAGTATTTATCAGACTAGAAAAAAAGTTCGTTAAATTTTGAGAAAAGAAAAGATTCGTTCTTTGTGTCAAAAACAAGTTTAAAATATTAAAAAATCAAAAACTGAAGAAAATAATAATTTTTTTAGTGTTTAATGAAAAGAAATGTTAAACATAAGTTCAAAATGAATAGATATTAGTACAATAATTTATTATAGACACTATTAATATAGATATAAACGCTTCTTAAGAAATTACTGATGGTTTATATTATATTTCATGATATTCTATAGTGATATCAAGGAATGAAATATATTATATTACTTGATATTCATGACTAGCTTTTCACACTTTATTGTTCCTATTTCTCCCACACAAGTTATATACGTAATTGTAGTGAAACAAAGAGCAAATTACTCTAGAGAGTCAACATAAATGGATTGTAAAGATAACCTTACCAAAAGCTCTAGAATTCAATTTCAACCCGATTTATCAAGAACTGTTATTTCATTCACCCAATACTTTCTTTTTGCGTAAGACTGGAAAGATAATAAGTATATTTCGTCTTTCTAAGCCATTTGCTATATTAAATAATTGATGCCAAAAAAAGACATCATTCATTATTTTATGCTGTTCCTTTTTAAAATTTTTCAGTGATACCAACTTTGATCAGTGTGCTCTGTAAATACGGTGCATAGAAATTCTTGTTTTTGAAATTCTTGTCAAAATTAAATCCTTGCATTTGCAGTAAAATTGAAAAAAAAAATAACCAAAAAGACTAGAATAACACTTTTAAGTAAAACGTTTATGAATTTAGCATTATTTATCTGATTTTCAAATTACAAGATTTATTTTAAGGAGCAAGCATATTTTAATGTAAACTCAGTCAGTTTAACACGTTCACGCCGGATGTTGCTCCTGACAGCATGACGGAAAAGAGAAATTACTGGTAGAAGAACTATTTCAATATTAGATAATATTCGGGAGGAGTTAATCTATTCTCAACAATAACAATTCACTGTAAGGAAATTTATCACGGCGAAGAAGCAATTCAATATAAAAATTGCATCCGTTAAAAACAATTGGTAGTTATGGATTTTTATTATTCCCGGAAAAAAAACTAAAAAATGAAATTTATTTGTTACCAGTTTTTACTCCAGTGCGCCGCCCGATGAGACAATCTAGCGTGACCCACCGGTGGGTCACCCCGCGTGAACGTGTTAAGAGAAGTTTATGGAAGCATAATGATTATTGTTAGAAAATTGGAACTCGGAAAGAAGGCGCGGCACAGCAGGGAGGTAACGCCTACCTAGATAGTTTCGCCTTGGATTTTTCTCTTAGTTCTGGAAGGCATAACTGTACACGAGCAGGCATCATCTCCTACATCAGAAAACTTTTTGCTTTTATTAACCAAAAACTGGGCAGCGCAGCGGCCCTTTTCCCATACGTCATGAAAATATTTATAGACAGTGAACAGAAACATTTTGTGTTAAGCAACATTATGGTAGCTAACATCAGAAAGCCTCCACACGGTTTCTCATAAGTAGTCTGCGCAGACTATTTAAAAAGTGAACCAGTAATGCACATGAACCCAAATTCTTTTTTTAAAAGTACTCATACTCATATGTGTTGGTTATCTTAGCATCAGCCCCGCTAGGGGCTCCAACTAATTCATCTGAGGGGAAATAAATAATAAATCGCCGAAGCGCAACTGAAAGGTGAAAGTTGGGGTTCAGTATCTTTTACTGAGAGAAAATTAAAATGAAGTAGTGTGATTGAACAAACAAGTTTGAGAGAGAGAAGAGATTTTGTGGCAGACTGCCTCGCCTCCCTTCGAGGTATTACCCCCGAGCTTCTCAGGTGCACAGTAGCCACATAGCCCCAGGGAAAAGGAGAAATACATAATAAATGCGCAAAATTATTTACAAGTATTTACAGCTATTTACAAAATTTACGGGACAAAACTCCGTCGGATAGGAAAAAGCCGGTTGCCGGGCTATATTTTATGTTGTCTTTGATGAGCTCAAAATCAAAATTTTTGAAGTAATTGCACGTATATTTTTTTTAAAGTAATTGGGAGAAATTCATCATATACATTTGAGAATTGAATTTGTGGTGGTTGACAAGTAAATGATACAAACCAATCATATTCATTAATTAAACAAATTTTTAGAAATATATTTGCTACCACTTTCTTAATTTTACTAGATTTTGTATAAAATAGCTCTTTTATGAAAACTCGTTAACATTCATAGTGATTTGATCGAACTACCTATAAAAAACCGTGTGGAGACTTTCAGTTATAGGAGGCGTTGGAAATGATGGCCGCTCCTTCAGGAAATAACAATTAGTTTTGGGGGGACCTTACACTGTTAATTTTCCTCATGCTCTGATCATCGTTGAACAGAGCATTTCAAATTTTTTCCGATTTATCCAAATTTCCAAAGCTAAATTACGAACAAATTACACCAATATTGTAAAATGCTTACTAAAAAAATTACTGGTATTAATAGTTTTTATTATTTATTATTTTTTAAAGAAGAATTTGAAGCTTTATAGTTTATTGCATTTGAGATTAAAAAAAATAAAGCTCATTACAACCACGACATATCTTTTCATGTCATTATTTGTGAAAACGTACATCTTGAAAAACAACAAAATTGATTGTACCCATTTTTCATTTTTGAGCCAAAACTAAGATTAAGAGCTTCATTTTTAAATAGGAATCAATAAAACAAGAACACGTAACTACAGATAGTAGCTCATATGTTAATAATATCTAGTTCTTTTTTTATTAATTATAAACCAATTTCATAATTTAGGCGTAGTTATAAAGAAAAACTGTGAAATCAATTATTAAAGGTATTTTATTAAACTCATTTTTGGGAGAAATTGTTTTACAAATTTCATTAATTTTTTACAAGGAAATTACATCTTTAACACTTAAGTTTTTTTCTCATTATTTTGAATTACACACTTTTAAACATAAGAAATAATTCACGAGGGTATTTTTTGTCTTTAAAAAAAAAATTATGGTTTTTAGCCGAAATACTGATTTATTTTTCTTCAAACGTATCTATGACTTGACTTAAATAATAATTTTTTATAACCTCTAGAGCTTCTATCAGAAACAGCTTCTGGTCTATTTCATACTAAATTTACCCCTCATTGAAAAATTCAGGAATGTTGGACAGAAACTTTCCAAGAAACTATCATAAACTAATGGATTTCACCCTACTGGTCGGAAACCATTGTTTTAGTTGTACAATCCCAATCACAACCGGGTGATTATGTGTCTAATAAAGTCAGTACGTATTATGATTGGTGTTCATTATAACAATGAGTATTTCGCACATAGTTGTTGACTTATATGTTAAAACGCGTTATCTGACAGTAAAAAATAACTATTGTTAAAGTTATACTTTGTATGCGACTTTCAACAAGGTTGCGTTAAACGTTTAACGCTACATTTTTATTGGCCGGGAAAATCACGTGGTAGGATCCAGTTTTCCCTCATTCATTTCCATATTGTTTTGGTTCTCACTAGCATAAAAATAATAAAAGTGTTGTTTTTCTATAAATATTTTTTTAGTTTGTTTTGATACGCATATAATTTAATAGGGTAGTATTTTTTATTTTCAAATTTAGTGGATAACAATTGTAAAAAATGAGTGAAAACAATCCCGCGGACAATGCGACGGATTTGTAAGGTTATGTCAAGGTACGTCTCTATTGAATATCAATTGATTGTTTCTCTTCTGAAATTACATTATGACGCATTCACATAAATTAGTAATACAAATACATTTTCCAGGGCGAGACGATGAGGCAACCGCAAGCACTGGTTCAAGAGGTCGACGAGGGAAAAATGAACAATATTACCGTGATTACAGAGCACGGAAGCGAGCGGAGCAGGAAAAAGAGTCGTTGAATAGAACTTGTGATCCTTCTACGACTGCTGATTCTTCTACAATTATCGTCGCAGGTTGCGAAGTTTAACTTCTTCCGCGCGGAGGGACTCCACGCAATATTTTTCTGTTAGTTCAGAACATTCTCATAAAGCAACGTTTACTTGTTGCTTTATTTAAATATACTGGGCAACTATCCTATTCATCATTAAATTACATACAGTAAGGTAAAATACATTGATTTAGCAAACATTGTGGTAGCCATTAAAAATCAAGCCGTTTGCTTGTGAAATAATAAAACAATGAAAAATTCAATATGACAAATTGACGTTTTTACATAGCATTAGAAATATTGATTGTAAACTTAAAATAAAGATAAAACATGATTTGATAAGTACAGTAATTGATTTTTGAAAAATAAAAGACATAATTGATGAATATAGATAAATCATACCTTGATACATGATAAAAATAACATATTTAGAAAAAATGCAGTGAATATATTTTATCAGAGAAATATTGTTCATTAAATACAATAGAATTTACAAAGAAATTTAATGTGCATAAGTTGATAAATATATATGCATAAATTGGCTATATTATCAGAAAATAAATTTTAATGTATTTTAATTTAACATAGATAAAAGTCTGTTGTGAAAAGTTCAGTGAATTTAACTTGAGAGTCTTGAAAATAAAAATAGAGCTCACTGGGATTGAGATGAAAGCTACGTCTACAGAGATGCCTAATTGCTCCGGACAGCAAATAAATATTTTCGAGCGGTAGTTTATTAATGCGTAATTCTTGATTTAAGAAATTTATTAGGTTTTTATCCACCACTATTTCCAAATAATTCGAAGGCTTATATATTTCGCCACTTTATATCCGTAAAGTTATGCTACACTATTTAAAAAGTAAGCAAAATTACTCAAATATTTGCTAATTTTAGTTTGTAGTTGCTTACCGTTTTTTTAAATTATTACGGCGCGTCCGGAGCAGTTGGCATCTCTGTGTTTACCTAGTCGTGTATGACAGAATTCTATGTAGAAAAAAAATCTTGCTTAAATTTTCATTTAAAAGGTTGTGTATATTATTTGTGAAAACATGTTTTGTAAATCCATATATAATTTTTTGATGACTATAATTCATCAATGTCTCAAACTTGACTCTGGTCTTCTGCTCAATTCCGATCTAATAATCAGATCTTCATGTTCAATCTTAATCTCAATCCTTATGGTTCGAGAGGGTGTCTTCAAATATGATAATCAATTAGAGCAGAGAATATTTTAAGTTCCGAAATCAGGTATAAAAACGTATTCTCTCTGCATAAACATGCCTCTTTTTCAACGGATTTGAATTTCAAAGCACCGATATATAGGGGGAGCGGCAATCGATGAAATAGGATCCCCATAGTTTAGTCAAGCGAGGGATTCGAAGTTTGGATTAATTAATGTTAATTTTATATTTTGCGTATTTTTCCCGATCTTGAGTACTTTTTAAACGAATTGAAACATTTTTTGCAACAAACAATCATACAATTCGTTTATCCAAAGATGCAAAAAAATAACTTATCGAAAATATTTATTACTTTTTATTATGCTTAATAATAGCCGAAAAGCTTTTGAATTGTAAGATATCAAAAATTTTGCGTTATTTTAACGATTGCAATTTTACATGTCAATACGAAATTTGAGCGAAATCGGAAGAGTAGTTCCTCAGAAATTGAATTTTATTAAATTTGATTTTTCAGAAACTATTCGACCGATTTCTCTCGAATTTTGTATTTTTCCATGTAAAATTACATTTATATTTTTAAATTTTCTAAAAATGGCTGCTGACCGGCCTGTGTAGGGGGCAGGGAACTGTCCTTGTATCAGAAAGGTTCTGGGTTCGAGTCCCAGACAAGGCATGGATGTTCTTTCCTTCTCTGAGCTATCTGTCCTCACTGTGGGTGTGACGTTGGCCCACCTAGTATGGTGCCCCCGAAAGAGAGGCCAACAAAATAGCCCTGTATAAGCCTGAATTGAAGGATGGTAACACAGATGGGCATTGAGAAAAAAAAAACATTTCAACCTTTTTTCGACGAGTAAACTTTTTTCGATGAAGTAAAAAAAAATAATAAGTAGCTTCTAGAAGTTATTTTTTTTGCCTGGAATTCTCTTTGGATAAACGAATTTTCAATTCGTTTAAGAAAAAAATTCACTTTTTCAAAAAAAAAAAAAAAATTCAATTCGCTTAACTAGTTCTTTAGATACGGCGAATATTGCAAAAACTGAAATTAACATTAAGGTGTCCAAACTTTGGACTGCTCTTCTGACCAAAGTATGGGGACCATATTTCTCAGATTGAAACTTAATTTTAAAATTATTAATTTCAAAAATCATACAACTTCGTTAAATTATATTTTCCCCAAAGGTTCGTAATCATAACGATAATATTAGTTTTAATGTTTTGGAAAAGATCTGCATTGTTAACTTATACGATAAAAGGAATAATTTTAAATTTAATATGAATAAACTAATTAAGTGGAATTCTAATGTTTCTAAAAGCATTTATTTGGATACTTCTTTTAATCAAATGATCAGAATTAAAAGAATTTGTAATAATATTTATTTATCTAAACAAATAGTTTAACTCTTCCAAAATTTGATCATAAAAAACCAATGATATCCAGCTAATGTAATTAAATTCTGCATAAAATAATTAAGCTAACTGTATATTATTGTTAGTAACGAATTTATTAAAAATTTCTTTCTTAACTAAATTTGTATTTTTATTATTTGCAAATCAAATACAGGCTAATCAGTAGTTGGAAATCTCTTAACATTCAATTAAAAAAAATTTTTAAATAAATGTTATTAGTTTCCTAAAACTCATCGAAGTTAAAATGATGTAATTAAAATTTGACCTTTTATTAATTATAAACTTCAAATGCGGTTCTGTGTTTCGGAAAAAATCCGCAATAAAATATACACCACTAAACATCTTCTACGTTTTTTTTATAATTTGGCAAATTTGTTACGAGAAAAATTTTAAATCATTTTTATAAGATACCGGTAAGTATAAAGACATTTCAATTCGCTACTTGCTTTATATGTAACATTTTGTGTTTTATTCTGTTTTTTTTTTTCTTTTTTTTTTTTTTTTTAAGTTGAATATTTATTTTCTATCTTTTGCTTGACGTGTTTTATTTTGAATTTTTTGCTCAATATATTTTATTTTAGTTTCAAATTTTTTTCCTGCTCCTCACCCTAGTGTTTTGATATATTTTGCTTTGGCTACATTAATGCAATACTAGAAAGCACGTTTTTGCGGATATAATCGTGTATGCTGACGACTAGTTTAGATCTTTTCCTTATTCTGCTTACCGGCCTTTTAATTTATCTAAAATTATGTTAGAAACAGTTTATCTTGTATATATATATATATATATATATATATATATATATATATATTGGTTTCGCACACTTTTCTGTTCCTTTTGCTCCTACACTCCTATAAATTAAGAGTATACGTATGTTCTGGTAAAACAAAATAGCAAAAATACTCCAAGCAGTCGAATTAACTGGCATGCAAGGATAACCTTACGTACAGTCGGCAAAAAAAAAAAAAGATATCACCCTGAATAACTTTCGTTCTAATGATCGGATTTTCACAAACTAAGTGTTAATCTTAATGGTTCCTAGGGGTGACCTCAAATATGCTAATTAATTAGTGCTAACTATTAATTAAGTTACGAAATCAGACACAAAAACGTACTTTCTCTGAATAAACATATATTTTTTCTTACATATTTGGATTTTTAACCTTCAAAATATAGGGGGTAGCCGCAATCTGGGAAATATGGTCCCCATAGTTTGGTCAGGAGAGCGATCCAAAGTTCGCACCCCTTAATGTTAATTTCACTTTTTACGTTTTTAGTCATATTTTAAAAACTAATAAAGCAATTCGAAGAAAATTTCACCCAGTCATAAAACTCATTTACCCAAAGATAATTTCACGAAAAAAATAATTTTCAATAATTGTTAATTATTTTTTATTATTTAATTAAATTAAGGATGAAAAATTTTTGAATTATAAGGTATGAATTTTTTTATACCATATTAATCTACATATTTTTCAATTAAAAAATCTAAAGTTTCAACTGTTTTTATTTATTAGAAGCTGAGAAAAATTAAAATTAATTATTTTTAAAAAAATAATTTGGCGACAATGAAGAAATGATTAAATGGAGCGATTAATATTAAAATGTGATAAACTTGCGAGGAACTTGACTTCGCGCGCTTAGCATAAAATTTCATTCATATTTTTTTCGCTAATAATCGTTTGCTTATCTTTTCATTTTTATTTTTTAAGCTATAAAATACGATGTTTCTTCTTTAGTCGTCTAAAATTCTATTTGCAATTTAGGAAAGAAATTTGAATAAAACATTTTATTGAATAAAATACATTTTATTCAGAGAATGTGGAATTTTATAAAAGCATGCTTCTGATAGAATATGATTATACAACAGATTGTGCTTCTTTAATGTGATTATTATTTTTTTTTCTCAATAACTGATAAAATTTCAATAATATACATACGAATGAATAAATTTGGAATAAAATATTCATCAATTTCTTGAATATATATTTTATAAATATTAATAAAAGTATGCAGTCAACATTTTTAAGCATCTCTCACAACATCGCAAATTTCTCAAAATCTTATAGGGTAAACTAACCAGTGAAGGAATACTTAAGCTTAGCTTGTCTTTAAAAAGAATCATAAAAATTTCAAAATTTGTAATTTCAGCTAAATGACGTATTTGTTATTAAATGCATGTCGACATATTTGTTATTAAATGCAAATTATGTAAAAAAAATTTAGATAACTTACATAATATTGTTTTAAGCTTTTGGTGGTTTAAATAATAAGTAGTAAGATAACCAAGTGAAGGAACAGTTCTTAAATTGAATAAACACTAAATTTTCCAGTGAATGAACACTTAATTTTGAGAATGTTTGATGCTCGTTAGGAATCCTTAGGCCACACAGATATCTGTCACCCTGTAGATGCCTGAATTGACTGATGTTAACACAGGCGGGCATTAGGAAAAAAAAAATCTTTTAAGTTTTCGTGCCCCCATTTCAGTATCTTAAGGGCCTTACGAGCTCTGTTTAAAAAGAGAGTATCATATCAGATATATATATATATATATATATATATATATATATATATATATATATATATATATATATATATATATATATATATATATATATATATATATATATATATATATATATATATATATATATATATATATATATATATATATATATATATATATATATATATATATATATATATATATATATATATAACAAAAATAATCATAGTAGCAGTATTTGGTGGTAAATGTAGCTTATCGTAATTGAAGAATATGCTGTGCGACATTTTATGGTGAATTTGCGAACGTAAGTTTCAGAATGTATCGAAACATGTGGATGCTATTTGCTAATCATCTTTATCCAAAGAAAACCATGTAACGTAAATATCTAGCAAAATGAAGCAATTTTTTAAACAATGAATCATACAATATGCAACATATTATTTCAATATCTTATTCTTAAACATAACATATTTCAATGTTTTTAAAATGCCACTAAACATTCAGCAATTCATTGAGTTATAGAAAAAAGAAATCGTAAATTACAGAGAAACCTTGTGAATGTGCATTAGAATTACTATACAATCTACATACTCTCATAGGGGACAATCAGACAACTCATCTATACTCTCATAGGGGACAATCAGACAATCGTACACTTGATCTTGAACTGCCCACACTTCCAGACACTCCGTGGAAACCATTTTGCAGGACAAAATTTGCACCAATGCTTTGCTAAGTTGGTCTGTAGAAACATAGTTAAACAAATTATAAAGGTAACATTGGAGGACACGCTGAACCACATTTAACTATGCTCGGAGCCTGCGAACACTATTGCTGGTGTCTTGTGTATCAATCTAATTTCATTTTGGACTTCTCTACGTTTTAACTTGTATTGTTTTTATAAATTTTTAATTTAACAAGCATTGCTTTTATCAACTTTTAACTGATTGTTTTGATTCTTAACTTGTTCTGCCTTTTAACCTCTTTATCGAATTTTAACTTCTATATTTTATCACTGTTTTGCATGTTCCTGCAAAGTTTTAACATTTATAGGTTTTCGGGTGATTTTGTGTTGTTTTTTTATTTTTTTTTTTTAACCTTTTTACTACTTTATTATTTTATTTGGCTTTAACTTGTTTTATAGAATTGTACTGAACATTATTTTAGATATTCAGATTTTTATATTCACTGTTGATGTAACTTTTAGAGATTCATTTGTGTATCATTTGTGTATATAGATAGTACTGTAGTATCATAGTGTATATAGTGTTGTAGATATCATTTGTGTATTTATCAACTCTCGTATGCCCTAAAATAGGGCGGGGCGAGATAAGAATAAACTATACAATCTACATTTTATTTTTCATGCACTTTTTTTTTCTTCAAACTTTCATGCCTTGAAGACTCGATTAAAGCTGTAAAAATCATTATCCCTAAAATTTTGTATATAGCTATTATAAGTTATGTTAATTTGATTTTAGTATGAAATCCTCGAATAAACATAGCAAAAATAGCATAATCTAAATAATATCAGATAAAAAGTTCATGTATTTAAATTCTGAAAACTTATAAATCGATTCAAATTTTCTTTTCAAAAGAGATTAAAATAATTTTTTATTTTATTTATTTATTTATTTTCTGACATAATACTTTTTGGACATAAATGAACTTAAAAATTGTCTATTGCCTAGAAACTTCGAGGTGTTTTCTATTAACTATTAATTAAACCTCTCAGAGCAATCACAAAACATTATTTCAATTTTTTTACAGTCAGAAATTGGTTGCCTAGCAACCTAGTAAAATTAAGCGTTTCTCTTTTGAATCAGTCAAGGGTTATCTTAAAATATTTATTTGCGCAGGCGACTTTTTTTGGCGGTTTTCTGGACTATCGCCAAATATATAAACCTTTATTGCAACCCAATTTACGACCCAATTGTTTTAAAATTTTGTCTACCCCCCCTAATTCAAGTGTCTAGATTCCAAATATGTAAAAAAAATATATATGTTTATTCAGAGAAAGTACGTTTTTGTGTCTGATTTCGTAACTTAATTAATAGTTAGCACTAATTAATTAGCATATTTGAGGTCACCCCCAGGAACCATTAAGATTGACACTTAGTTCGTGAAAATCGGATCATTAGAAGGAAAGTTATTCAGGGTGATATCTTTTTTTTTTTGCGGACTGTACATCAATAGTACTAGAATTCAATTCCAACCTGAGTTAACCAGAACTGTTGCTTCATTCAACTAATAGATTCGTTTCGTGTAAGAACGGAACGAAATTAATTGCTTGACGCTAAAAATAACATCATTGGTAGTTGCTTTATGCTGCCGTGTTTAAAAACTTTCTATGATAACAACTTTGATCAATGTTTTCCGTAAACACCGTGCATAGAATAAGTCTTTGAAATCCTAGTCAAAATTGAATCCTTATATAAACGAGTAAAACACAACGAGTAAACTTATGAATGAGTTAACTCGTATTTCCTGATTAAAAACTTCATTCGCTCCAAAACTATAGTAATTATAAATAATAATCGACATGCTTCCAACGCTCAAAAATTTCAAGACTTGTCAAGGGTGAGCAAGATTATATAATAAAACAACAATTTTATTAATATAATCCAGTCTATACATTATTCCACCTCTCCATAGAGCGTGGAAATGCATTTTACCCTGATTTGTTTCGCTCAGCCACTGTGGGTTTTGCTGCTCTATTTTTCATCTTTTTTCTCTCAAGGCTACAGTATTTTCTTGCTTTGTTTCTCACCTTAATTTTCTCATTTTCGTTGGTAACTTCGCGTTTCCTTATACTTCAAATCACTTTCGTTTTTTCTATTTTACGTCTGACAAGTCTTGGAAATGGTCACCCGTTTTTGGGTGCCAGTCGACTTTTATACCCTATTTGTTTATTTTTATGGTGAATGAAGTTTTTAATCAAGCAATATCTTGCCATTCAGTTCCTTTGGATCATTTATTTAATGCCATGTCATAGTTTGCAGTTAAACAATTTTAAAAATAACCGAAAAGATTTGGATAACACTTTAAAGTAAAATGCTTTTGAATTAAGCATTATTTATCTGATATTCAAATAACGAGATTTATTTCACAGAGCATTTTTTAATGTGAACTTAATCATTTTCATAAAATCTTAACGGTTAATGTTAGAAGAATTGGAACTAATAAAATGAAACAATCGTTATTCAGTTATATTTATTCCATTCTCGATGAGTATTATCTCGATGAGTAAAATAATGATAACTATGAATAATATCTTGAACCCTAAATTCAGAAATCAAATTTCTGGTCGTTGTCAAACACCAAAACTTACAAAGAAATGGAGTCAAACGTTAAATAAAATTTTGGTATCTTGGGAAACAGTAAATTTTAAAGAGTTTAATTATTTCAAAAGGCTAATTATTTTTAAACCTCTTGAACACTTTATAAAATTATTCAAAATCATTAAAAAAATTTAACTTTTTATGCAACATAACTGAAAAAATGATGTTAAACTGATTAAACTAATGATCATCTGTACCAAAAAGATGGTAGAGAAAATTTCGATTCGATTTTAAATTCGATTGTTTCTGCGTTCCCTTTTTCTCGTAAGTTTTTTAAATGTTTTCTAGTTTATCAAATTTTTATCATATTTTTTTCACAAGAGTATCTTTTTAATTATTTTCAGAATGCAGTCATTTTTAATAACTCGTTATTTTTTTCAATGATAATGAAAAATATTTATTGAATGATAGAGGAAAACCTAGATAGATAGAAGAAGTTTTTTGGTACAGCATTTGTAAAAGCAATAAAATTCTCAACAACATTGTCAAAATTACTTGAAAGTTTCTCATCATAACCAGGTTTCTTATATCTGACGATATTACAGAATATATTTGATAAAAGCTATAAAATATTTTAAAAAAATTACTTTAACAGCAAACTACCTTTTCGTAATTGCACTGAAAAAAATGTGTTCAAAACACTATAATATGATAGAATTTACTGTATTTCTGACCCTATGGCAACACCAAAACGATTGGTAATTTTTACCGAAGTGGTTTAAACTATAGTTTTTATTACCATATTGCATAGTAGTAAATGTGGTAAAATTTGGTAACTTTAACCAAAATCAGTATTTTTAAACAGTATCTAGTATAGTTTAAGTGACGCAAAGCTATTCAGCAGGATAACCTCTATTTTATTTCATAAACGGTTTTTTTACTTTTATTAACGTCTCACTAAAGCTGCAGCGTGGGTTACTAGCTAGTCACGTACATACGTCACATCCCGTTTTTTAGAGAGGGCACATTCACACACCATTCACCTGAAAAGGAGCACAATCAATCTTTGATCCAGTACCCCCAGAGGTATTGATTTTTTAAGAGAACTTGAAGTACTTTCTGAACCCGACAGATTTAGCGTGCACCAGTCACCATCTTTGGGAGGCTGGGATCGAACTCGTGACCTTTCGGATATGAGCCCAACACCCCAACAGCCAGGCTATCCCGGCATGTAAACAGTTGTTAACTTTGTTTCTCGTCGTTGAATTTTTTTTCGTCTCCATAATCTATAAGCTAACATCTACCAACCTTTAAACTATTAAAAATGTGCATTTATAAATATGCAAGTGCTTGTACAAAGCTAAACTAAATCAGTAGTCTAACTGCTGCACATCAGAGCTGTCCTAATATACTAAAATGAAAGCTTAGTTGTTGTTGTTAATTTACGTCGCACTAGAGCTGCACAATGGGCTATTGATGGCGACGGTCTGGGAAACATCCCGGAGGATGATCCGAAGACACGCCATCACAATTTTGATCTTCTGCGGAGGGGATGGCACCCCTGCTTCGGTAGCCCGACGACCTGCGCGCGAAGTCGAGCACTTTACGGTAGCACAGTTTAACGAGGACCAATACCGCACACCCTCGGTCCCTACGCAGACTGATCCAAGTGGTCACCCACCCGCACACTGACCGTAGCCAGTGATGCTTGACTTCGAAATGAAAGCTTAGAGGTAGAGGGTTAGAATCCCTCCACAACACTGGAATTATTTTTTGCCACATATGCATAAGTAGACTTGTGTGCTCATCGGGCGAGTGACCATTTTTATTAGCCTGCCGTATCGGTTCTCGTTAAACTGTTCTATCGTGAAATACTCGAATAAGTGCAACCTTACATAAAGTTCAATCCTGAATGCATCTATTTACTTATATTTTCTTATTTGTATTTATTTATTTATTGTTGCGCACTCGTATGCAGGCTTGTGAGCTCATTAGAAAACTCGACTCATAATCTTTTGTCAAAACGAATTATAGAGAGCACGAGTTAGAGAAATACGTTACAAACATTTACCCTGGAATACGAGGGGATTTCAACCCACTAACTACCTCCGCATCACAGTTTGAATCAAAGCGCAACCATGTATCTGCAATAGTAGAAATAAATTTGGTTTTGACACATATTCATACTCGTGTGCTTATTGTAAAGAATGGATAGTCTCTTGCCAAATTGCAGAATAGATAGCACAAAAAGGAGGAAAAAAAGAACAAAGATATTGAACCACTTACCTCTACGCTTTAAAACATTTGGCAGAAGGACAACAACCCACAGCAGTGGAGTCTTCGATACTATATGAATGCTTTATTTCCACTTCGTCGTATAGTATTACTGTTCCACTAACCACTCTGAATTGTAGAAGTAGTGGGTTCGATATCCGCTATAACACTGTATGTCATTTTCTTGCTGTTCTTCGTACAGTTGTGCTATCTGTTTTTCAAACTTTAGGTCGTCTTTTGTATTAACGTATAAACTCACATATGTAAATAAATAAATAAATCCTACTATCCACATAAAATATAGCTTGAACTGTCTCCATAGTTTGATACCTAAGTATGATATCTTCAAAACACTTTAAAGAAACAATTGAAGCCATCATTCATGTCCCTTTTCCCCTTGTTATAGTTGAGAAATTGTATTTGAATCAGTGACAATTAACAGACATCAAACTCTTATTCACCATTTAAATAAACCATCACTAAAATAAACCGTAAAAGAGTAAACAAATAATCACCATTATATTTGGAGAAAGCATAGACGTCAATTAGTTAAAATTATCAAATAAATGATGAATTGAGTGATATATCTGAAGATCGTGTTTGGTAATTTTATCGTGATACTTTAGATTAGACATGGCATGAAAAGTATTTATTTGTTCAAATTTATTTTTCAGTTTTGTTATTGTTGCTAAATGTATGGTAATAAGAAATATAATTTAGAAAACCGTTACCATATCGAACGGTAATATTTCTAAATGAATGAATGGTTTAAATACATTTTGGTTTAATTATCAGAATTGTAGTTTCTTTCACCAGAAATGCCAGTATTATTAGAACCAAGCAAGCATGATAATCTTTCCAGAACTATTTTTTAACGTGTGCCGTTCTTGATTGACTCTATTATACTTCTTCATAGATTCTGCATATTAATAACTTCAATAGCAAAAATAACTGCACATTTATAAGCAGCATTAGAATAATCACAACTTTAAACGTTCTTCTAGCAAAATTTTAGTGGAAATACTTACAAATTAGACACCTTTTCTAAGAATTTCCATTACATGACGAAAATCGACGAAAATTGGTCAAGAAACAAAAAGTAAAAAACCAATAAAAACAATGTGAGCATGTGGTTTGAACGTAACAACTCTCAGACGAAAGCCATATTTGTGTTCTTCCATTGCTCTAATGAAACGTCCTATTTCATCCAATATTTTCTTTCCTTTTCTATTATTTTTAAGAATAACGTAAGAAGCATAGACTAAAAAACGACTAACATATTCGAATTAAGAGTAACATTTCATTCCCTGGAAGAAAAGTTTTATTCGATACCCAATGTTTCATGTTTCACCTGTTGCCATTTCCATCTTAGAAACTGTGTTGAAAAATAATTATTCATTCTTCAGACTTTAAAATATATATTATTATTCACAATGATTTGAACCAAAAGAATAGTTGTACGTATAAAGACAAAAAACAATAGAGATTCTAATAACTTTCAATATTTTTTTTATGTATATAAAAGCAAGAAATGTTCATAAAAAGAAGTAGCATTTTCAAAGAACAATTTGGATTTAAGCTATCCGACTGGGTTCGACGTAATTAATTTTATGAAAAAAGGCCTTAATTGAAATTTTAATTCTATTTTTTATTAGCAGGCTCCTAAAATTATAAATCTAAGGTAATATTTAACAATTTATCAATTATTTTTTCAAAATGAGGATAAGTATGATTATAAAAACTACAAATTCTTCATATAATGCAAACGATTTTTTTCTTTCATAGTTCAAAATCCTCCCTACATGGAAATAATTTAATTTTTGGGGGGTATGAAGATAAAATAAAATGAAAAGTAGCTTTTTAGGTTAAGCACAGCATTAAAACGGATAAAACGTGGTTATCTATACTAAAATTCGAAAGAAAAAAAAGAAAATGGAACTTCTATTCCTTCTTATGCAGAAAGGAATGATGAATGAAAAAGTAATATTTAACTTCATCCCTGCCCATAGGAAGATAAAAGGTTTGGTTTCCCAATCGAAATTTGAAATAACAGAAATTAGAATTCTATATTCTTGTGAATGTCTAATCTGGTGACCGTTCAATACTTTTGATTATTTACGTTGTTAAAAAAATCGAATATATTGAGTTACCCTACCAAAACTAAATCTGATTTCAATTTTAAACGAAAAATGGATACGATTGCATTAAATTTTAAATTAATTCTTTGTACTATTTTTCCTTCAGTCACTTCATCTTTCAAAAACTTTCTTGCATAGGTAAATTCACTTCAGATGATTTTTTTTGTTCTTTGTATTAACGATGTATGTTCTTTGTACGGCGTTCTTGTATTAACAGGATTTGCATTATTATATATCCTTAATATAGCTTCAGTTTTCAGTCGAGTTTATTTTTAATTCATAAATTTTGTATAATATAATAGCAACCTATTGAATTAACTTACACAATTCAAACAACAGTTTGGAATTTAATAATTTAAGCACTTTAAATGGAATGAATAATAAAACACCTAAACCTAGATTCAAAAGTTATCAAGTTTGATGCCTGTCCCATGAGTTATTTTTTTTTACCATTTGAGCATTAAGATGCTGCCAACGAAACGAATAGATAGCAGCAGAGTGGTCACAACTCAAATTTGTTTAATAAAAACACTACAAGACAGAATAAGTTAATTAATTGACGAACGCGTGGTTATATTTTTATTACTGTTGAATCATTATCAGTTCGTTTAATTCACTTTTTTATGAACACTACTTGCCACTAAAATCACACACTGAACAAATTTTTTGTGAATCTAAACAACATAAATTATGTCAACTACTTTACCTCAAAGTGGTGTTTCACAAAGTGTTCCACTGGTATAAGCATAGTTCTTGATGTAAAAAAAACACCTAAAATGTTCCTTTAGGCTACTTTGTGTAGAAAAGGCGCAACCATGTTATTCTGTAGTCTGAAATTTTTAATTACAGGGGGATATAATACACGTAAGAATCAGCAAAGTAACTTTCACAGTTCAACTTAAAGCCAGAATCACAAATTTAGGTTGCAAGCGTTGTCCATTTTCTTAAACAAGCATTTCGAACATTTTCACTGAATAAAAAGCTCATCGACGGTAAATCTCCATTTCTACCCACAACTGCACTGTAAACCAGCATTTGTCCCAAATATGAAATCACGAGTAGACTGCTAAAACAAATTTTTTAAGCATATTTTATAGAAAAAGATAGTTTCATCACAAATATTTTTATTCCTTATGTACAACCTACGGAATATTGATAAATAATAAAATGACCCGTTTTCGCAAATCGCTTTTAAAGTTAGAAATTGAAAGATCATAACTGAAATCGTCAAAGCTTTTTCGTTATTTCCGTACTACTCCCATACGGAAAGTACGTGATGCAGTTAAATTGTTATTTATAGTTTAACTCTTGAAGCTTATTGTCCGAAAAGAAATATTTTTTCTTTAGAGCCTCTTTTAGAGTGAGTGGCTTTATCGAAATAAATGACCACATTTTAGAGCCATATAAACATTTCATAGCAACACCTAACGTTATGAGTTATAAAAAGTTTTCAAATAGACTGAATCTCACGAACTCGAAAGTACTCTCTCGGTGGTAATGACCAAAAAGTAATTTACTTGTGTGTACTTTTATGGTCACAAATGTTTAACGGCTACTTAAATTAATGTTTGACAAAAAAAAAATACTAGGGACAAAAAATAAATCCAAATAAAGAAAGGTTGACTTATATGAATAAAACTGATTCAACTTGAGGAAAGCACAAATATTGTCGCATGAATAGACGTACAATAGTTTCAGCACGATAATAAAATCAATTACACATGATAAAAAAGAAGAAAGCGCAGATATGCAGAAAAAATATTTATTTTAATTTAATAAAGTGCTTGAATTTTATTTTCTTTAACCACTTACGTTTGTAAGAAACCCTCAAATGCGCATACAAAACTAACGACTGCAAGACGTTGCGTTTGATGCTTTATTCGGGATGGTTAAATTAAACTTCTGTTGTTATTGTTGTTTCTAATACCACTTGCCACACAGGCAAGCCTGCCTGGTGAAACCAAGCAAATTTAAGGCAGAGTGTGCGTTTCTTGTTCTTCAGTGGCGCCATCTATGGCCAAGAATTCGACTTCTGCCACACCATACGTCGCACCCGTTTATAGGGCGGACCCATTCATACATCCATTCATTCATCCACAGATCGTAATTTTCACCTGAATCAGAGAACGATCGATCTCCAATCCAGTACCCTCAGAGGTATTGATTAGTTATGGGAACATGGAGGACTTTTGCGACTCGACAGATTTAACGTGCATGAGTCACTTTACTACACGGGGAGTCTTCGACCGGGCGGGGTTCGAGCCCACGAACTCTCGGACATGGGCTCAGCGCCCTACCGACCAGGATATCCCGGTCAAATAAACTTCTAAACTCAAAAGCTGCTAGTTAAGGTTTTAGTGAGCGTAGTCGATACTTCAATTATATCACAAATCGATCTTGTGGCCGAGGTTTCATTCGAAAAAATAGCTTGAAATTTTGACAATCGTGGAAATTGTACTTCCATAAGCAAATGATGTAATACGTTCAAGGAACCAAATGCAAATTTTTGTATGTATACAGACTATGCAGGTACTAACTAAATAAAATTTTCTATTTTTCTTTTAATATTTGAGCTGTTTTATTTCTTTTTACTGTGTTATAGCACTATCTGAAGGCGAAATTTTGATTTTTTTTCCTTATGGAAACCATAATCTAGATAACAAATAAAGTTTCATTTGGATTTGTTTAAAAACTGGAGCAACGAGTTTCCAAATACTGTCATTAGAATTTATAATGTAACAAAATAAAATTTTAAAAAAAGTAAACAGAAGTTTATAAAAATGCGACACCACAAAATTGTGGTGAGTTTACTCTATAAATCTACATCCTCAAAAAAATTGTTTTTCTTGTTGATGTTAGTAGAAGACTTTACTATGACTAAGGCAAAGGAAAACTTTGGAAAATGCATTGCTGTAATTTCACAAGGAAATGTTCTTTAATGCTTAACCTAATGCTAATGTTCTTTAATAATTCATAACCTTCACAAATATACCAAAAACACCGATTCACTGAAGAAACAAAAAAGAACAATTTATAAATATTTAACTTAATTCAAAATTAACTTAACAAAAAATTAAATTAACAAATTTTAACTTAGTTCATTAATATAAGTTCAAAAAAATGGTCGCTTATGCTTCATTCATACTCTTTTTCAGTTCTGATAGGTGAAAAAAATGAATTATAATTTCCTGGTGGTGGTGGGACTTATACCCATCGCTTAGATTTTCTCTAAACATGGTCCATAAAAGTGCAAATATTCCATCAACTTTGAGAGAACCATTGATGTTTTCTGGTGTAGATCCTCCATAGTAATGATAAGGATGCCCAGGATGAGCTCCGGAATGTTGCTGCTTGGGCATGATGGATAAGTTTTCATTTCATTTTTAAAATCCATGCCCATAATGAGACCAATTCTGAGTCTGCAAAGCATTTTTGAGATGCTTCACAAAACCCAAACTTCAAAAGTTCACCAGAAGATTTGCTTTCACACCAATAAGGAGCAAGGTCTTGACATTGATCTAACAATGTCCTAAATAAAAAAGAATCATTATTGCATTATTAGAAATAATACTGAATCCAAGCGCATTATCTAAACTAATGAGGCTTGTGTTTCAACAAATATCATCAATTCTTAATATCTAATAAACTTCCAAAATTTATTTTGAAGTAAAATACGAAACATTTTAAGCGGAGAGAAATGAATCTCAACTACCTCTTTGACGTTCTGATAAATGTGGTGACATTATTTATGGTGTCGCTCTAGTTTACAAAACAGCTTTTGACAGATTGTAGATAATCCAAGCAACTTAAAAATATTACGTAACAAATAATAATCTCCCAGTAATTTACCTCTCAATATTTTTCCTGCAGTTTACAAAAGCAAAATTCTATGCATTTGCCAAGAAAATATGAATCTTTCCTAAATGACAGTTTTGAAATATTAATATTTTCTCAGTGAATGAATAACGAGGAAAATTTAGTGTTTCTATTTAAGTTTTCAAACATAATTCATAAGTATTATCGATCAACATGAATAATCATTTTCGTTTCCAACAACTGTTACTTGATATTTCTTTTGGTGATAATATTTTAGAGATAAACTTTGTTTCCTTGTCTAGCATTAATTTGAGTTTTAGTTTTTTTCTGAATGCTTTGCAATCTATTGAGCAATAACGATTTTTTGTAACCGCCACTTCATGTGCAGTTTAATGACTAAATATTGAAAATAGGTGTTGTCTCTCTCCATGAATAATTGAAAAAGAAAAACAGGTCTTTGGAACTGTGGAGAGAGATTATCGTAGGGGAAAACGTAACTATTGCTATTTTGACAAACGAGGTATTCTTTTCAATTTATTTTTTACGATGAACGATTACGATGATTACGAACTAAAACAAAAAACGTTATAAAAGTTTTAATTCAACTTTGTACTTATAGCCCTTTATATATCTGGCATTTCTTTAAAAACTAGTGAAACATTGTTATTTATGTATTTTCACGCCAAATCGAATGAAATTAAGCTGAACTTTTAAGAAAAAATTTTAATTAAAAAGAGTACAATTTTGTACTTGTACCAGTTTACACGTTTGACATCGCTGTATTTAAGTAACCGTCATAAAATATTGTGTCAACATTTGAATGGAACATTTTCAATGGCGTTGAAAGTTGACAGGAAAACAGACATTTACACAATATCCCAGAAATGTTGATGCGTATTAAAGGAAATTATCTTTCATATGTTGTTGCTGATAAATTCAATAATGTTATCGTACTTTTCAAACTTGATTATCCAAAACAATGCTTATATTTAATGGAAACAAGATTAAATATAACATATTAATATGGTTGCTGCAAATTCGCACTATTTTATGGGTCAAGGACCCGATATTATGATTAAACATTTAATCAAAACAATGTTGTTAATATTTTAATGTGTGGCTAGGTGGCGCAGTTGGTTTGTCGCCGGCCTTCTGAGCCCAAGTCTGCGGGTTCGATCCCCGGCCCAGACACCTGATTTTCGGGGTGCAGAAAATCCTCAGCGGCCATGTCGTATGATTATACGGCATATAAAGGATCCCTGGAGTGCCTTATTGGCTCTTGGCATTTCCGGCAAAATTAAATTCCTAGAGCACTTTATCATCCAAATAGAGTCTCGGTGCTGCCATCTAGTGTGGCAGAAACTAGACGTCCAAATTATTATGACCAACGGTATCTCACACATTGTGGTGGTCCTGAAAGAGTGGATACCACCTCTGGAGAACGCACTAGGTCTGCTCATTGGCAAGACTGATTGAGCAGCTCATTGGAAATATAAAAAAAATATTTTAATATGGTTGCTGCAAATTCAAACTATACTGTGGTTCAAGGCCTGGTATTATAATTACAAACCAAAACATTGTTAAATTTAACATTTTAATGTGGTAGCTGCAAATTCGCACTGCTTTATGGTTCAAAGCCCCAATATTATGATAGAACATTTAACCATTTTTTTAGAATACATACGGCTCTGAACATTTTTTTCAAATTAGTTTTTTTCCTTTTAATTAACAGTACGAACCTTATATTCTACCAGTTAGACGTAAGAAATAAAACTTCGATGCTTTCGAAAATTGAAGAGAAGATAGACAGCTACTTCCTTTTCCCAAAAATAAACGCACTATCTGCGATGAGCAAACAGAACTTATATCGATCTTCATACCCTTTGAAGTGCACTCGAAATCTGTTACAGTTATAATATTCTTTGCCTTATCTATTACAAAACAAATGTGCTCTGAGAAGAAGAGTTATTTAATTATAAAGTAGCAGGTGTGTGAATAAATAGTGTGGCCGCATAAGGTTAAGTACACATATTTTAAGAAGTTTACTTAAAGATTATGGCATAAAATGATATTGATGATTCATTAATATATATTAGAGGTAATTAAATAATTAATTACACCTACGTGATGAATTTTTTATTCTCCATCTTTTATCCCTTAGCCTCCATCAATAGAATATTATTTTATATGTTTAATGTAGCTTATTACTTATTTATAGTCATATTATTTTTCTCAGTACACAAGGTCTTTTGTTTCTTATAAAATCCATCTGAATCATTTATAAACTCTCTCCTGAAAGTCGAGAGATTTCCTTTGTCACAAATAGGCAATCGATTTTTTTTATGTCTTTCGAAAAGAACTCCGTGATATGAGCATTTTTATTGAATTTTTACCTGAGAAATATTTATAGATTTTATGTTGTTTGAAAAAATGTTTTTGAATCGAAATTATGACGTAGGAAGAAACAATATTGTAAGTAACAGTATTGTATGTAACTATTGTATCGATATATCTAGCTTTGGCTATGTTAATACTATATTAGAAAGCACACGAATTTGTGGATATAATAGTGTGAGCTGAAGATGAATTTACATCTTTTCCTTCTTTTATTTCCAGGCTTCTTACTTTCTTTTAAACTTGAAGTTTTTTGTAGTATATTTTTAAAAAAATATTTTTTAATAATTTTTGTTTTCTTTTCAAATATAATTTTTCTATGTCTTCCTTGTATTTTCATATATATATATATATATATATATATATATATATATATATATATATATATATATATATATATATATATATATATATATATATATATATATATATATATATATATATATATATATATATATATATATATATATATACATATATGTCTGTTATATTATAATAATAATAATAAGTGAAGGAAGTTAAAATGAAACAGCAAAAGCTTTAGTGTCCTAGAGAGAATAATGACGTTTAGAAATCCAGAGCTTGCAGGTTAAGGGTAAATATTTTTTTATCGAAGCGGAAGTTTGAATTATCCAGAATTTAAATAAAAAAAAGCTGAAAAATAACCTAGATTTTACTCATTCGTCACATTTCAAGATGTGAAAGAATGTACGGTGTACATTCTTCCGTCATGAAATTTAAAACGTAAGTGGTATATCTTAGACTCTAACTAACTTCGCCAAAATGATATAAGTTTTCAACGCGAAAGTTATGTTTTGGACCAGTAACAGGAGTAAAAGTAACAGGATTAAAGTAACAGGAGTAAAATTCAAACAATTTTGTTAAAGTCAAATCAGTTAGATTTAAACTACAGTAACTGAAGTAAAGTCAAATGAGCATGGTTGAAATTAGAACTAAATCTAATTAAAATCTTTTACTGTGACGAACTTATAATTGGTTTTTCAGTTTGAATGCGAAACTTAAATTAGACCTTGAAAAACCTATGATTTGGCTATTAGTTCTGATTGTTTTTTTTTAATTTTTCTTTGTACATATAACCTAAAAGTAAAATTAATGTGTTACGAAAATTATAGCTCTGATAATAATGCTAATAATATTTATTATTCGATGGCTCATAACTATCTGTAATACTCATGGTCACGTAAAATAGTTACTTGTGGAACCACAGTTTTGCGCTCAGAATTTTACTATTTCGTTAACTAAGCATTTTGTATAAATATTTTTAGCCAACATATTTGTGTTAAGAATGAAAATTATTATCTTTATTCTATTAATTACACTAGTAGCTATCTTAAGTACATTCGTACGCTTATTCAGTACGCTTATTCACTAAGGGCATGCGAGTTAATATTATTCTAAAGAATAGATGCTGTTTGAGTATTCGAAATTTAATGAGAAAGTTGAACACTTTCATGTGATAATTTAATCTACATACCTGTCGAACAAAAGATAGGAAGTTTGATAAGATTTTCAAATGTCATATTAATATTGAATTGAATTAGTTGTGCAATCAACTCTGATAAAATAAAGATTCCTTATTTTTGAAATTACGTGCTGTAGTTTTATTCGGACTTTAAAATTTGTATGCATGAACGTAAAGAAAATTTTGTCAGCGTGTTCAAATAAGAACTCGAATCTGTGTATTTGATATTTTAATTTCGAAGAAATATGCTGCTTTGATTTCAGCCATGAAATTTGAACTCCAGTAAAATAAAATTTGCATTAATTTGAATAGTTTTATCATAGTTCGGTGCGTAATAAGATTTAACGCAAGCTAATATTACAGTCAAAATCAAAACTATACCAGTGTAAAATTTTGTGCAATTTCCTAATCTGAAAAATATTTATATTTTTCATGTTAATCTTTCCATGAATTCAACTTAACATTTAACATTTTAATTAGGAAAATATTCATTAAATTTAGGAAAAAAAAGAAACACTCACATATTTATAAGCTTTAAAATTATAGCGTGATTTCTCTCCGAGCTTGACATTCAATAATAGCAAGAATATGCAAGCTAACACTTTATTTCAATACTAATACCAAATAAATACACACGATCTGTTGTTGTTGTTTCTAATACCATACGGTAATACTAGCAAATCAGCTTGGTGAAACCAAGCAAATTTAAGGTAGAGAGTAAGTTCCTTTATTTTCAGCTGCGCCATCCATGGCCAACAATACGACTTCAGTTACACACACGTCACATCCCGTTTTAGAGTGCGGACCCATTCATTCAGTCATCCACAGATTGTAATTTTGACCTGAACCAGAGAACGATCAATCACCAAATCAGTACCCCCAGAGGTATAACTTGTTATGGTAACTTAGAGAACTTTGTGACTCCACAGATTTAACGTGCACCAGTCACCATTTACTACACATGGAGTCTTCAGTTGGCGGGGATCGAACTCATGACCACTTGGACATGGGCCAAACGCCCTACCAACTAGGCTATCCCTGACCCACACACAATCTAATACACTTTAAATGAGGTGTTTAGCTCTAGACACCGATAAAAGGAAATGCTTGCACAAAGCAAACGCATGGGTTATTTTGCACTTAATGCATTTACATGAACAATAGTTAGCTGTTACAAAATGGATGGATGTTTTTAGTTGTATAATAAGGTTATTAATATTATAATTTGTACATATCCATCGCGTGTATTAAGCAATTTTCTAATATTTAATTTCAATTATATATAGCTTCTGTTATGTTAAGCCTAGTTTGAATTTATCTTAGTATCCTCTCAGTGCTGTGTGCATATTTGATCAATAAACTAACTTCATTTTAACAATTAATGTACGCATATGCATCATAAGTTAATGATTCTTACTTTATATTACATCATAAAAATAACTTTACTTTACTTTCTTATCTGTAACTTATCTTACTGTAATTATAAATAGTAAAGTTTTTGAATAACAAAAATAGTGAATTTAACTTTACACTGAGCATTGAAAAAACAATTTGCATAGTAAAACACTAAATCCAAGAGATTTGCATCGCGTTTCATTACACAACTTTGGTACAAAGTTGTCCATTTTTGTTGCAGTGATACACTAAAAGTTTTCATGACGTGGGTTTCAAGGCCGAAATCCAAACTTACTACTTATACTGTTATTTCATTACATTAAATGCAAAAACCATATTCAATTTAATTTCCCATGAAGACATAGTCTTAAAGTGCAATACGATTATTGTTCACAAATTTTCTAATTTTCGTCCGCAGCATTTTGCTTTACAGATTTCATTTCTGTTAAAAGATATCCAGACAGAGATTACCTCTTAAAAGAGCTTTGTGCACCTCATCAGAGTGTAACTTTACAAACGTATGAAACAAAAAGAAACAAAGGTATGTTCGCTGTTAGAGATGTCTAAAACAAAATAGTTAAATAACAATTTGTTTAATTGTTATTTTATCATATTCAAATAAAACAATCAAATAACCATAAAAAATGTGGTATTCAAACTGTTAACCGTGAGGAAACAGCTTTTTAACTTCTTTCACCTAAAACAATTAAGCAACCATCATATTATCGCACCAACTAGGCTCACCTAATGAAGCCACTTAGTTTCCTATAGCTGAGTACATATTATAGCCAAGAGGACTAAGCTATCAATCTCATGATCGACCGAACGGGGGTTCGAGTCTTAGCGTTGACACCATTTTTCTTAATTTCCTTCAACACAAAATTAAGGGAGTGAGTTTTCAGTATCATACACTTCCCCAATTTGTAACCCTGGACTATCAGAAAACGATACTTTCATTCATGCATAAATGGCAGCGAAATAAACCTGCTTAACACAAAGTCTAGTATTTTCCACCACTTACGATTGAAATATCCAGATAAACTAAGAAAAGCACAGTTTACGGTTTATTTGATAAAACGTAACACAACCACCTAACTCCAATGCCCATTACCGAAAGAAAAGCCTGGTTACAATATCTTAAATTTCTTTTCTATGATTTTTAAACCTCACTAGTAGTAAATGGTTAAAAACCGTAAGCCTTGTGTTCATGGTTTTTTTACCATACTAGTTGTAAAAGGTTTCAAATCCCGTAAAAGTAGAAAATGTTTTTCACCGTAAACGTTACGATTAATTGGATGGACAGACTAACGCCGGTAACCAGATAAACTAAGAAAAGCACAGTCTGCGGTTCATCTGATAAAACGTAAGACCACCACAACCTAACTCCAATACCCATTACCTAAAGAAGAACCTGGCTACAATGCCTTAAATTTCTTTTCTATGATTTTTAAGCCTTACTAGTAGTAAATGGTTAAAAACCGTATAGCTTTGTATTCATACTAGTTGTTAAAGGTTTCAAAACCGTAAAACTAGAAAATGTTTTTCACCGTAAACGTTACGATTAATTGGATGGACAGACTAACGCCGGTTATTTTATCGTAATTTCAGAATGAGAATTCTAACATCGCGCTTAGTAGAACAACAAAACAATTAGAACATTTATAAATTTATGATGTTTTTAGTTCTGTCGTCAGAATTCCAAATTCTTGAGAAGTAAAAGTTGTATGGATGGAAAATCATTCCGAATTCTTGAGAAATAAAAGTTGAGTGGGTGCAAAATCATTCCGAATTCTTGAGAAATAAAAGTTTAATGGGTGCAAAATCATTCCTAATTCTTGAGAAATATAAGTTGTCTGAGTGAAAAATTTTTCGAATTCTTGAAAAATAAAAATTTTATGTGTACAAAATCATTCACAACACAGCCGGTTATAAGTTGCTGGAAAATACTTGTTACCAATACTTGTTTTATACCGTAATTCGATCCGGAATTTTTTTCACTTAAGAAATTTATGTGACCAGACCACGCAAAATATTTGCGAAGATAGGAATTTTTTTATTTTATTATTTTGAGAATTACGACTGAAATTTGTTCTACCATAAATAAATAAAATAACATTTGTATAAAGCCAGAGATATGATAAAACTACAAAAAGTGTTTAAAACTACACCATTGCCAAAAAAATAGGAAAGATAAGTGGTTGGCACCCTTTCTAATAAAGACACTACTTAGTTAAATTGAAAAAGTCATTGACGATAAGTTTGTATTAATGCTTGTCTTTTGAGTTAGAATAAAACTAATATATATGAAAAATATAATGAAATATGTAATATAAATAAAAAATAAGTATGAAAAATATTAGAAATATATCGGACAGGCATGTGAGACAGAATTAGTTAATGTCATCAATTTTATTTGACCATTCTGACAATAAATAATTTAATATAGTACTAAACGCAAGATGTTGCAATGTAAAATATGCAGAAATGATGGGAAAATTGAAACCAAGGTAATCAAATTAAATGCTGTAAAAATAGTGCAAATATCAAATATTTGAACACAAAATAAATGGCATATTTAAGGATAGATCCTCGAACATTCGCAATCAAATTTCTGTTTGTGACAAATCAATCATTTACTCGAAGCTATTAATCAATTTCTTCTACTTTTGCATTCTGTACAAATCTAGAAGAGTTAAAATAAATCTTATATCAAATTAAGCTTGTATATTTTATTAAATATGTATATTAATATTGAAGTTTACAGTTTATATTATTACTACTATTAAAATGTTATACAAGCTTTCTTCTTAAAAAATAAATAAATCTTTCGTAATGTTTTCCAATAATTTTTTTAAAATCTCATTTGTTTAAAATTTAATTTTATAAATACTTATTTTGATACGCTAAAAAAAAATTTCTTAATTCCTAAGAATGATTAACATTTAAACCCCTGCTCCATAAGAGCTCAGCAAACACGTAACTAAAGAAAGTACGCATATTTTAATTCCAATTTAAAACCAGAATATTTTAAATACTAGTTATATACATTTCCTCAGTTTTGTGAAGAAATAACAAGTGGATTAAAACAACTATATATAAAATCTTACAGATTATTTCGAAGCTACAAAGAAGATTATTGTCTGAATATTCACCTCCTACTATTTACGTCGACTTCTAAATTAAATAAAACCCTGTTTATTTATCGTTAAGATGAGAAAAAAAAATTACTGAAATTGTTTGAGCATTTGTGTGTCATATTCGTAAATTTTCATGGAATAATTGCAAATACTTTAATGTTTTCTTCAATGTAAAATCACATTTTCATTCTTAATATCTTCTTACATTGTAAATTGCTTGAGAATGCATATTACGTTATTGTTCACGGATGAAATCTTTTTCTGCTTCTTGGGACGCAAATAGAGGATATTAGTATAAGTAAAGAAGTAAAGATTACCATCATTCGGGGCTACTTTGTGCAGGATTTCGCGGTTTTTGAACTTTGACATGTAAAAAAACTATGTTAATTCAAACTTTAGTAAAATTTATCGATATTATATTCATAACTGGACTCAGACGAGTGAATTTGATCAATCTTGGCATTATTTGTATGTAATATTCACGAATAATAAGTCAAAACATACCTTGCACAAAGTAGCCCCCAAATGGGGCTACTTTGTGCAGTGATAGGAATTCAGTTTAATAATCATGTTTTTAGTAAAATATTGATATAAAATTGTTAAAAAAGTTAATTGTTGACATTTTTAAGGACAAAAACATCAAGATATGTAAAGATATTAGTTTGAAAATAATTTTCATCGTTAAAAAACCATTTTTCTTAAGACTTTTTTCTTAAAAAGAATGTTTATTTCAAAACATTTGCGTTTAAACAAAAGGAAATTTATATACTTTTTTTAACATTGAAATGGATGATATTTCAAAAATAATAGTTATTACATATTCATTAACATTTATGATATTGATAAATTTGAACATAACATGCTTGAATGAACACGACAGAACTTGCTCTTCAGTTTCTGTCAAAATCACCTGATGTCCTATAAAATATATTTTTATGTGTAAAATCGTTTGATTAATTCTTTAGAAGAAAAATAATAGTTTACCAGCACGTTTCACGTGTTTCTTGTGAATTTTATTAGAGATAGTATTTCTGTGAATTTTGTGCTTCCGAGAAGCTTCTGCAATCGACATACCACCAGCAACTACTTGCAAACATTGTTGCAACTTTTCTAAAGTGTGATCAAGGTAATTTCTCGTTGGAGGTATTTTTTTATAACGTCTGACAATTTTTCTGTCGAAAAAAAAAACGAATGAAACTTTGCACAAAGTAGCCCCACAGTTCATTTTTTTTCATTTTCCGTTTACTTGTTATTAGTTTTAAATTTTTTTTAACGCTAACATGATATAATTGCTTATTAATGTACAAATAAAAAATTTAGCACTTACGACAATTGTTTTATCAACGTCTTTGCATTTCACAGCTAAAGTTTCCACGCACACTTTTCGACATCCGACGTCCTCGGAAAATTGCTGACATTGGATGAACGAAACACACTCTGAGATTGTTTTAAAATTCGAAAAAATGTTTGCAGTAATAGAAGAGACTTCTATCTTCAAATTCCACACATCTTTAACGTGAAATAAACATAATACTGAATAGCAGCACTTGAAAAATGCCGAATTCGAATTTGCACAAAGTAGCCCCCGCTGCACAAAGTAGCCCCGAATGACGGTATCTATTATGAGACTCATTTTTGAAAACTCTACGCCCATCCCACCCCAATAATATAAAACAAAAAATAATAAAATATTTTTTAGGATAGCGGCTCCAGACCCATAGACATTAGCCTATAAGTGAGCGACCGGCAGCATGGTACTGGGCAGTGCGGGCTATTTTTCTTTATTAAATTTTTTTCTTGTGGAGTATCTCTTACTAATTACTGATATACATCCGCGATGGCTCGGGGGATAAAGCGCTCTCCTTTCAATGATGTGAACCGGTTTCAAATCCCAGCGATGGCTGGTTGAAAGGAAATCTGCATTCGGCATGCACCGACCACAGTGCTGACGTAAAATATTCGCAGTGGACGACAGGTCATGGGTTAAAATCCCCTTGCAGTCAGGCCGACCGTGGAAAGTTAGTTTTACTCTCCATATGCACAAATTTGTGTTAGTTCCATCAAAATGTCCTCCGCGAAGGCAAATATTCCCGATACTCGATCCAGGAGTCTTCTGGACTGGGTTCAAAATTGCAAGGCTACGGAGATTAACATGAGTCGGCTGTTCAAAGACGGGTATAAAATAAAGTAATTACTGATACATGTGAACATTATGTATAATGTATACGTTTTATGCATTTAATAAGTAACTATTCGTTACTATGTTTTTTACTTGTATTTTTGAAGTTAAAAGCCACAAGATTTTTTTATTTTTTTTACAAAACTGGAGATCCGCGCAACTAATTACTGATTGAGAGAATCTCCTATTTTTATATGTACTCATTACAAATTATTTATAAATGTACGGGAAGACATGTTTTTTATGATTGATTCGTCATTCTTTCTCAATTGAATTTTTTTCCTACTCCATGGCGTTTGGGGATGTTTCTTATAATTGCAATCTAACTCTTCAGTTTCTTAAAAACAATCAAACATACTTTAGTATCCTCAATTCCTTAGAAATGATTCCTTAGGTTTCAATTGTGTTCTTGCGTTTTTCCTCCTTTAAGTTTGAAATTTCAGACTACTAATATGCCTACTTTTATCTGGTGATTATGAATTATGAAACCATACGTATACCTTCTATTAATCTACATACACATGTATATATATATATATATATATATATATATATATATATATATATATATATATATATATATATATATATATATATATATATATATATATATATATATATATATATATATATATATATATATATATATATATATATATATATATATATATATATATATATATATATATATATATATATATATATATATATATATATATATATATATATATATATATATATAGCAATTTCTGTGGTAGCTGGAAAAATACGATAACTTCGAAAGCCAGATGAGGATAATATACTAAGATATACAGGGTGTTCCAAAATTATCTTTACAACTTCAAAAATTCATAACTTCGAACATAAACAAGATATTCTGTCTTTTGCATGTATTACTGCAACTAATAAAGTTTTTTTTTCAATTTGTCTGAAAAGTTTTAAGTGAGGATGTGGACACCACAACAGAAAGCTCAATGCGTCTCATGGCCGTATTCGCTCCACATTTTCTGGACTTGTGCTGGGTCGTCCGGCTCCACTTTTATGCAATACTGATCCGGTGCTCATGAAGCTTGTGTGCCATGCATGGATGGAGGGTCTGGATGGTGGGTCTCTTTGGAAATTTGTCCTGAAGTTCTGTTGAACCTGTGTATCTGATTTCGTCTCTATGAACCATGAGACGCATTGAGCTTTCTGTTGTGGTGTCCACATCCTCACTTATAACTTTTTAGCCTATTGAAAAAAAAAACTTTATTAGTTGCAGTAATACATGCAAAAGACAGAATATAAATATCTTGTTTATGTTTGAAGTTATGAATTTTTGAAGTTGTAAAGATAATTTTGGAACACCCTGTATTTACCGGAAATATTTTTTCAAGTTATAACATTAGCAGCATGGCGCTGTTGTGGCTTGGAAATGAATGTGTTTATTTCATTCTTAGTATTGTTCCAGTTGGCTGGGGAAAAGAAAGAATAAAATTTTTGTAAAAAATCCGGAAAATAAAAGATACTATCTTTTCATCAGCCCATACGATTAAATCCGCTATATACGTATATATATATATATGTATATATATATATATATATATATATATATATATATATATATATATATATATATATATATATATATATATATATATATATATATATATATATATATATATATATATATATATATATATATATATATATATATATATATATATATATATATATATATATATATATATATATATATATATATATATATATATATATGTACAGGATGGCAAACTTGCTCCGCTTTAGTAAAAATGTTAAGTTATTTTTAATTTAGTACTTTTCAGTTTACGAATTTTTTTCCCCTACTGCATATTATAAGTATATCAAAGGCAACTTTAGGGTAGTTATCTCGTGATGACGCTTTTAAAGAGCATAATTATCCTTTTTCTACAAATTTTACTACTTAATTCACAACCAATTTATTAAAATTGGACGAGGAGAAGTTAGCATCCCTGTATATATATATATATATGGCTCACCCTTTCATCCCTCAGTGGGTCGATAAATGAGTACCAAGTATGGGAACTAAACAGTGGGGGTTTCACGTTCGGCTGACCGATTTCGCGCCCTCGACATCTCACGTTCGGATATATATACTCTTTGAATCCTCTTTGAGGTGTTAATTGCTGTGTTTTAAACACTAAAGTGTAAAAAATGATTTTAAAAAACTGTAATAAGAAATGTACAACATTTATTTTTAAAAAGAGAACAGCCAACCGTTTTAAATTTTATTCCAATTTTTTATAGGCTTCTTATCATCTAAATGAGCTTTTAAGTCAAGTTAAGTAAAAAAATGAATAAATAAAACACACTTAATGGCTTCAAAATGGTATAATTATGCAAATGTTTTAAATGCTTTTTCTCAAGCAGAATGTTAATATAACAGATTAACCAATCCCAGACTTAAAATAAGAATAAGAATATATGAAATAAAAAATACATTGAAGTGCATGTAAGAATAGAAAAATGAAGTTTCATTTAAAAGAATTATTATTATTATTTTTAATTCAACTCGTTTGAATACTAAATTATTATAAACATTTCACAAACATTTATTAATTCAGCAATCTACAGCATCAAGAAAAGAAATATAAAATGTTAAAAAAATATTTTTTGAGTTAGAAACAGAAATTTCTCTGAAACACTTATTAATTATAGCCTGTTATATCAAATCTAATTGGTGATACTGTAAACAATTCTTTCCCCAAAAACACATTTTAGGGATTGAGACCTCAGTGATTTAGGTTTCACTAAATTAATCATTGTTTTAGATTGTGCACTGTTAAAATTTTCATTCTAAAATGACAGTAAAATAACCTACAGCAGTCTTTCCATTCAATTAACCCTAAAGTTTAGGGAAAAGAACATTTTTTACAATTACAGTTTGGTAATTGTTTTCAATTAGTATGGTAAAAACATCAATACAAACTCGTACAGTTTTTTTACCATTTACAACTAGCATGGTTTAAAAACAGTAAAATGAAATTTAGCTGGAGCGCGGCTTTTCATTAGGAGTAATGGGTATTGAAGTTAGGTTATGGTTGAGTTCTGTTTTGCTATGGAAAGTGGTTTAATAGTTTATTTGGTTGCTTCACTTATCATAAGAGATGGGAAATACTAGACTTTTTTGTGTTAAGCAGTTTTATGGTGCTGCCATCTAAACGTGAATTAGAGTATCATGTTCTAGTAGGCCGAGGTCACAAATTCGGTTGTGCAGGGCGATGGAAACTCTTCATGTGTTGAAGGAGTGGAGGAAAAATTGCGGTGTCAAAGCTGGGACTCGAACCCTAGTTCTGTCAGTTGCGAGATTGACAGATTAGGCCTCTCTGCTATAACATGTTCTCAGCTACAAGGAACTAAGTGGCTTCCTTAGGTGGGCTTAGTTGGGGCGATAAAATTCCAGTTGTTAAACCGTATTGGGTGAAAGCAGTTAATTGACGGTTTGTCTCACACTTAACAGTTTCAATATCATCTTTTTTAGGATTATTTGATTGCTTCGTTTGAATATGGCAAAATAACAATTAAAAAATTTTATTATTGTAAAACAACAATTAAATAAATTATTATTTTATCATCTATTCCAAAAAAGTTTTCTACCAGCTTTGTATAATTATGGGAATTGATTTTGAAATTTCGTAAGCAGTTATATGTCTAAAAAGTTTCAAAACTAACCTGTAATATAGTAGAAACACAGATAATAGGATATAATAATTATCTCTTTTACTATTCTTTTAAACAAACAATAACAATGATTATTCGTAAGTACTTTCAGATACATATAATCCTATACTGCCAATCAAAAAACATTATTGCACAATTTTCAAAAAATACTTAAATGTATATGTTTTATAAAAATAGAAAAATTTATCAAACATTTTTCTAAAATCTCATATTTAACTTTAACCTTGTCCTGTATAAGTAGTTAAATAAAAATTAATAAATATATTAATTACGGCTCAAAAATGAGCCCTTAAATTAAAATGTAAATACAAATGAATAACTTTAGTCCACTTATCTATTATTTCAAATCAAGATTCATTGATATATCATTATAATGTTAGCTTAATTTTTTTAAAAATTGCAAGAAAATATTAGTTGATTGTAAAAATTTGGAATTAGATGCTTGTAAGAAAGCATAGAATTAGTAAGAATTAGTTGATTGTAAGAAAGGAAAAAAAATTTTACTTTCATCAAAATATATCGACGAACTTTTGTAATTAGAATTTACATGTTATAAGATCTGATTCGCTACGAGTATTATTTTCAAGATGACAATATACCAAAAAAACCGACAATTATTTAAAATAATACAAAGAAGGTGAAACAGAAACTTAAATGTTTTTGTGTATTTTATTCTACAGATTGTTCTTTAGATATCAGTTTTAATGCACATTCTTAGAATAGTTGAAAATTAAAAGAACATGAAAAATAAGAGATTATTAAATTGATAATTTAGTTAAAAAGAAAAAGAAAAATATTTCTTACTTCTGAACAATGATATTTGGGATAATTGGGAAGATCAAATTTGATATATAAATTATAAAAAACCATTTTATTTCCAAAATGCAATGGTTCACGAAATTTCCCAGGTTGTGCCACTCATACCAGACTTAAAACCGTGTCACGTCTCAGTCTCTTGATATTTCATTTTGGTATAATATTTATTTTATATTAATGATGTGTGTAAAGCAGAAACTCTGCACTTAAAGGGTGAGAATATTAACATAGATGACCAAACTCATTTTGGAACTCAAAACCCACTCAATTAACTGAACTGTAAATAATCAAGTAAAATATAATAATCCATATAAATAAAGCAGAATTTTTATATGCTTGTATATGTATGCACCTTATACAAATCCGCAATTCTGAACCGATCCGTACCAAATGCGGTGAAAATATGTTCTAATGGAACCCAGGTTATGTGTAAAATAACTGATGCCAAATGTATACAAGCAATTGTCTTAACTGGTAATGCAAGAATCAGAAATGTTTTTACATATCCAAATATATTTGGTTCAAAGAGACGGTTGGTTTGATTTCAAGCGATTGCAATTTCTGGTTAAGTTTGAATTCGCTTTGACAATTAACGTAGCTCAAGATCAGCATAAAATTAAGTAGGCATAAATCTTGAAGCACCTTACTTTTGGCAAAGTCAACTATAAGTTACTTATTCAGAGTTTGATCCCTAAATAACTTGTACATTATTTTATGCGCCAAAAAAAAAGATCGCATAATATTGTGTGCTGTTAAAGTAATATTGCTTCTAAATATTTTATGCTATCGCGATAAATTTTCTTATGTATTCTCTTTAGATTTTTATCCACTGTAATATTTCCGAGTTAAATAAAATATTAAAAATTAGCCAGCTTTACCAAGCGATAAAAATAAAGTCACAAAAAGTTTTTTTCGAAAATTATCACATTGGATATCATTAAAATTAGTAAAATAATATTAAAAAAAGATATGCACTGACCGCCAACTCAATTGGAAAGCTTACAGCTTGACTAAATATACTTTTTCTTATATATCGGACATAAGGGCATAATATACATATCTGACAGTAAATTTATATTATTTAAACAAACAAATTTTATTTGAGATGTGGCATCTATATATATATATTTCTCTTACACGGTGCCAAAAAAAAGCCTCATTACAACTCCCCGAATGGCAAGGCTAGAAAATCGACCAATGATTGCCACTAAAAATGTCACATGCCAAATCTAGCTGAGATGGCTCAACATATAGCGCTTTTAAAAACGGAAACTGATATAACCAGAGAGAGCATAAGCTAGGCAGAAGTGAGTAGTCTTTGTCGATAGATCTCTATTTTAGTATTTTGACGAAAGCGCTTTTTTTCAGGAATTTATATATTACGAATTTATTTGACGATTTTTGATTTATATCACGAATTTATTTGTTTTACTAGAATTTATTTGTTTATGCAGGTTTTTCCATTGCAATTCACTATTTCAATTTTTAATAGACTTAATTATAGCCAAAATTTTAACCTTTTTAAAGAGATATCAGTTTTAGAAATTTTATCATAAGATTTTATACTATAGCACATTTTTAATAGGTTTAACGAATTACATGTCATTTATTTAAATTCAAATTTATTTTAATGACTTAGTACTTACTAAAAAGATGTAATTGTTTTTTTAAAAAAAGTTGTTATATGGATTTGAATGATTGTTTTGAATTCTTAGAATTTTGTGCATTTGAAATGTACCTAAGTTAGTAGCGAGGGAAGAGAGCTTGGTTTGCGAAGCAAACCATATAAGATTGCGTAGCCAATTTTCGGGGGTTGGCGAGCGTTAGCGAGCAGGGGGCACAGCCCACTAGTTCATATGAAAATCTAATGCCTCGTTTCAAATATTGAAGAATGACGATGAGTAGTAAGTAAGGACAGTTCAAGAGTCGATATTAGATTTAAGAAATATTTCACATTTGAATCCCATCCTTTGGAAAGATTCACGCAGTTATGAGAGTAATAAGAAGTAATGGGAAAATTAATTCTCTTGTTTGAACAAATCAATATTCACCATTTAATTAACCTAAAAAATAAATTTTTCTCTTCTTAATACAATACAATTAAATACATTCTAATATAAATCCAAATATTAGAATGTATTTAATCAATTCACCACAAGCATTTATTGTTTTTCTCAGGTTTTTATATGGTAAAGAAACTTTTTTTACTACAACTGTCTTATTTACTTAAATTGATGGTGGAGCGCGATTTTTGGATATACCTATAGATATTAATCATTGCTACACATGTAATAACCAGACAAATCATCAAAAAAAAAATTTAAATTCGTGATTTCATTTGCATGAAGGATAAACTAACCAGTGAAGGAACACTTAAGCTTCGCTTGCCTTTTAAAAAATCATATTAATTTCAAAATTCGTAACTTTACTTTAATGACAGTGTCAACATATTTGTTACTAAATGCAAAATATGTAAAAAATATTGTAGAGAACTTACATAATATTGTTTTAAAGTTTTGGAGGTTCAAATAACAAGTAGTAAGAAGACCAAGTGAAGGAACAGCTCTTACCAGTGAATGAACACCCAGTAAAGGAACACTTAATTTTGGTTATTTTTTAATGCTCTTTATGAATTTATAAGCCATACAAATATTTGAAAACAATCCTATTCTTAAAATTATAGCATATAAATACTTGGAAAATGTTACCTTTTGTTTGTAATCATGAATTGAAAATTAAAGTGTCGATATATTAACACATACTGTTCATTCACTGGGAAATCTGTGTTAAAGGAACATGCCTGTTCCCTCACTGGTTAGAAGTTGTTTTTCGCATTTTTAACATACTTTTGATGCGGAACATCACTAAAGGTACAAGAAAATTAAAGTTTATATTTTAGTTTCATTAACTTAGGAAAAAAACCAGTAAAGGAGCACTTGTTCCTTCACTGGTTTTTCATCGTTTGGTGATCCAGTGAATAAACACCCCCTTATCTCAGTACTTTATTGTGCTATGATGCTTAAAAAGAAATAAAACGTAACTAAAATAACTATATTTTGAATTCTCTTTTTCTCAGTGAGGAAAATAAAACTATTACATGCAATTAATTCCACTTCAAACATATAAATACAAACACTCACCTTATAATTTTTTCAAAGAAACAAGGTGTTGCAGCGATAATAACAAATTCAAAAAATTTTCCAGAGAAGTCTATGTGACCAGGTAATCCAAAACATTGCTAGATGACTTCCTATTGTTTAGCAGTAAGCTATTGTTACCAATCAATCTAAAGAAAAACTTTCAGATTCTTATTTTTAATCAATATATATGAAATGTTCCTTCACTGGGTGGTTTACCCTATACAATGATACGCAAACTTTCCATCCCAAGAATATTTTGTTGCTTTACTCGCAATGAATCTTACGGGCACTCTCGCCGTGCACAACAGATGTTCCATTAAGCACTCTGTGGTGTGGATGCAATGAGATCGAATCCGATTATAACACTGGATCTATATTATTGCTGTTATACTTACACTTATGCCAACGGTTTTTTAAAACAAAACTAATTTTAATACATTCTCAGTATTTGAAAAAAAATTAATGAATCCCACTATATAAAACTATAAAAGATACATTTAACAGACTCTGTTGCTTGATCTACCCCAGATAAGTGTTTTTAAAATACTTTACTTGTGTTCCATTCTCCATTTTCTTTCTGTTATAGTTGATGCAGGTATTAGGAAAATAAATAATTAAAAATCACGTAACTCTTATAATCCATTTTAAATGGACGACGAAAGTGTAAGCAAATTTTAAGATAGATTACTATTTTATTTGGAAAAAGAAATAGACATCAAAAGGTTATAATTATCAAATAAATAGTTGGCAGGGCGCTGAACTCACGCTCGTTAGAACAGGAGAACAAATCCGGCCAACCGAAGACTTTCCGTGCAGTAAATGATGATTGGTTCACATTGAATTTGTCTGGTCACAAAGTCCTCCACGTTCCCGTAACAAATTGTACCTCTGAAAATACTGAATTAGAGATTGATCGCGGAAATGGGCTAGTTCTATAAACGGGTGTTAAGTATGGATGTGGCAGAAGTCGAATTCTTGGCGATAGGTGGCGCCTCTGGAAAACAAGAACAATCACACTCCCTTTTTTAATGGCGACAACTACAAAGGGTAAAATGAATTATAGTTCTGAAAAGCTTTGGTAAATTTATCATAATATTTTAGAACATACCATGAAATATATTTATCCGGTTAAATTTACTTTTCAGTTTTACATTTTTACTAAATGTGTAGTAACAAGTACTACACAGTTGAAAACCAGAATTTTCGGCAGTGAGCAACCATAACAAATGATAAAACTAGAAATGAATTGTTTATATACCGTAAAATTTTTTTATCAGAACAAGAATTATCGTTTTTTATTCAAAATGTCTTTACCATATAAGTACAATAATTTGTAGGAAATTTTCCTTTCGCGTGTCAACAGGATTTTTGGTGTCTCTAACTTAGGTTTTTCAGAGAAATGCATTTTAATTATTTTTTTTTGAGAAGCATGATTAAAAATTAACGTATCTTTGCACCTTTAAAACTAAACAACGAAAGTATGTTGTTCATCATAAAAAGCGATGCTTCATTTTTTTCCACTAATATATTCAAAAATATAATAATTTTGATAACTATGCGAATACCATCTATCTGGCAAAACAAATATAAAACAATGAAATTAATGTCTTTTTTATTGCTATATTTGAGAAATGTGCATTTTTCACATTTAGAAACTTGATAATAGAGAAAAAACAACACATTTATAAAATATATAAAACATTGAATAACTCTAGTTGACCACTTCATGATCCTGTAAATATCTATTATTAAATATTTCGCTTTAGATAGTAAAAAATTATGCAATCATACTCAGGAATTAAGGTTTAACGCATTCGATTTATAATAAATTTAAGATCGATAACAATTGATTCAAAAATATTAAAATTATTCTTGTTCTCATGAAATAGGATCAAACTTCAGTAGTGTTAAATTTTAACTGAAGTATAGTCTATATCAAATCTCAGACGAACGAAAAAATTAAATAAAGTGATTTTAAATGCACTCAGCCAAAAACGTTCCCATTTCCTTTCCCTTTTGTTGCAGAAAAATAGTCACACAGATTATTATCAAGGACTAATTATACATCCATCTAAAACATTGTCTTGACATACATAACACTTTACACACATAACTTTAACACTAAAAATAGAATTTCTATAACTTTCACCAACTTAGTCTAACTTTGTTTCCTTCTAAGCATGAGCTGCAAATCCCTAGTGGCAAATATTTTCTCGAATTTCAAGAAAAAGTTGTTGAGTATCAAATCCTTCTCTAATTCTTTTGTTGTCAATATAGGTTCATAGGCATGTTAACTAGTTTCTTCCGCATGTTTGATGATCTTCGCCTCTTTCAAAGCTCCATATGCTGCAAGGGAATCATAAATTCGTTAAAGTTTTTCAAAAGATATGTTAACTTTTAATCCAGATTTCAGGGCATTCCACTTTTGTGAGTTTAGTTTCTAACACTTCATTTTGCAACAACAATAGTTTCTTTGACTTCTTATTTTACTTTTTCGCCTTCTTCTTCGAGAATCTCTTTCACCTAATCGCAAACATTCTTGAATAAATATTGAAATAAATTGAATTTAGATTGCAATTGTAAGGAAATTCGGAAATTTTGATTTTCAGTAGTTTTGGAAATAAACAGGTTTTACTGCGATAATAGCAATCAAATATAATAAAATTACCTTCACGTGGGGCTACTTTGTGCAAATTCGAATTTGGCACTTTTCAAGTGCTGCTATTCAGTATTATGATTTTTTTTTCACGTTAAAAATGCGTGGAATTTGAAGATAGAAGTCTCCTCTATTACTACAAACATTTTTTCGAATTTTAAAACAATCTCAGAGTGTGTTTTGTTTATCCAATGTCAACAACTTTCCAAAAACGTCGGACGTCGAAAAGTGTGCGTGGAAACTTTAGCTGTGAAATGCAAAGACGTTAATAAAACAATTGTCGTAAGTGCAAATTTTTTTATTTTATATTAATAAACAATTATATCATCTTAGCGTTAAAAAAAATTTAAAAATTAATAGCAAATAAACGGAAAATGAAAAAAATTCACTTTGGGGCTACTTTGTGCAAAGTTTCATTCGTTTTTTTTTCGACAGAAAAATTGTCAGACGTTATAAAAAAATTACCAGGATAGAGAAACTACCTTGATTACAATTTAGAAAAGCTGCAACAATGTTTGCAAGCAGTTGCTAGTGGTATGTCGATTGCAGAAGCTTCTCGGAAGTACAAAATCCACAGAAATACTATCTCCAATAAAATTTACAAGAAACACGTGAAACGTGCTGGTAAACTATTATTTTTCTTCCACAAAGATTGTTCTAATGAATTAATCAAACGATTTAACACATAAAAATATATTTTATAGGACATCAGGTGATTTTGACAGAAACTGAAGAGCAAGTTCTGTTATGTTCATTCAAGCATGTTGTGTTCAAATTTATCAATATTATAAATGTTAATGAATATGTAATAATTATTATTTTTGAAATTTTATACATTTCAGTGTTCAGAAATGTATATGGTTTCCTTTTGTTTAAACTCAAATGTTTTGAAATAAACATTCTTTTTAAGAAAAAATTCTTTATAAAAAATAGTTTTTTAACGCCGCAAATTATTTTCAAACTAATATCTTTACATATCTTGATGTTTTTGTTATTAAAAATGCCAAGAATTAATTTTTTAAACAATTTTATATCAATATTTTACTAAAAACATGATTATTAAACTGAATTCCTATCGCTGCACAAAGTAGCCCCACTTGAGGGCTAATTTGTGCAAGGTATGTTTTGACTTATTATTTGTAAATATTACATACAAATAATGCCAATATTGATCAAATTCACTTATCTGAGTCCAGTTATGAATATAATATCGATACATTTTACTGAATTTTGAATTAACATAGTTTTTTTTACATGTCAAAGTTCAAAAACTGCGAAATCCTGCACGAAGTAGCCCCACATGACGGTAGCTTAAGCAATAACTACTTTCATTGAAGAAATTAAATTCGCACTGTAAAAACTTAGGTTTAATATGTAATTTGATGTTGAAAAACTCCAAAAATTGTGCGAATGATCATTTTATAACAATTTATTACCGAATAGAGCTCCATTTTCACTTTGAAGGGTATGTTTTAATCTGTACACTGAAAAGTGAGAATGTTTACTCCAAGCTTACATACTTTTGCGCATTTCATGAATTATTCTCGCCTCCAAATGAATCAATTTTGGCGTAAGTTTATTAACCGTCCTATGACCTATAAACAGTTGAATATCAAGCACAAAATATCTATTTGCTAATGCCGCTTACACTGCTAAATACTCTCAGCAACTGGAGCTCACTGTCGCAAAAAGTGTTTAGTTTTTGTAAAAAATTATTATGTTTTCATAAAATATTTTACCTATATCTCTTACTTATACTAAGTAATTTCAAAATACTGAAATTCTACTCGAATTTGTTGTATTAAGGCTACATCGAAACTTTTAATGTTTTCTCTGTGATTTGTGTATGGTTAATTTAAAAAAAAAGAATTTTATTTCAAGAATCGTTGAAAGTATACATTCTAAATTAATAGCTCTGCGTGTATATTGCATCATAAAAAAACGTTAACTGACCCATGTGAATATTATATAGTATTGTCATAACAAATTTTAGTGATACTGAGCACCAAAATTTAGTGCAGGACTGTTCCATATATATATATATATATATATATATATATATATATATATATATATATATATATATATATATATATATATATATATATATATATATATATATATATATATATATATACTAGGGGCCTAAGTCCCCTATTCGCTACCGCTCACCAATCCCGATGATTTACTTCGCAATAATTGTCCTTTTTGACAGAAAACAGTTTTTCTACTAAAGTTAAAATTATTACCTTAACATATATGTACTAAAAGGAATTCTATTTGCTTACGCTTGTGCCTCTACTTTCCACGTTCAAATATTACTATCTATTAGTATTTTAAACATTTAGATCTCATGGTGAACAGAAGTGACTTTTCGAAGTAATCTTTTTTTAAAATAACATTCATTTTCTTACAGCATTATTATATTGTTCATACAAACTTGATGAGTTCTGAACCCTAATTTAATACTTTCGCTAATAATAGCAGTACTGGAAAATAACTTTAAATTAGGGATTCAAAAATATTTAAAGGGAAACAATATCTTTACGACTTTTGTTAATTTTATGCTGATGACAACCAAAACAATATTGAAATGAATGAGGAAAAACTGGATCCTACCTCGTGATTTTTAGGCCAGTTGAAATATACGGACAACAATGGAAAACTGCGGAACCATCATTAAACATAATCAAAGTGAAACAAAAATCGCCTCTCAGCTTTGGCTGGTAAGTTTAGTCGTAACATTTTAGCAAGCAGCATTATTAAAAATTATCACTTTTTCACACACATGCGTTCTCAATTTTAATTGGCTGTTTTGTGCGTTACAAACCGCAAGTCTTCTGCGATTGGCTATTTGTTATCATTTCACTCCCTTCTTATATTATATATATATATATATATATATATATATATATATATATATATATATATATATATATATATATATATATATATATATATATATATATATATATATTTAGCACAATATAAACAAAAAGTATAAAAAGAAAAACGAAAAAAATCAAGTAAATTGTCAAGTTTTTTCAATGCGCATTAACTGCAATATGTAGAACTCATAAAATAAGTTAAAAATCTGGAGCAAACATGGAAAATAATAAAGATTATTGAAAAGAGAAGAAGAAAAAATTTTAAAATAAAACGTTTCTTAAAAATATTTTAAAAGTATTTAAAAAGGCATTTGAAAAAATAAAAAAATCTATATATTAAAGAGCCGGAAAACAAAATAATGAAAAGATACAATCTCTTCATCAGCTCACACGATTATATCTGCAAAAAGGAGTGCTTTCTGATATTGTATCAATGTAGCCAAAGCAAAATATATCAATACAATAGTCTGAGAAACACTCAAAAAGTGAAAGAAGAGAAAAATATGGCCCACATTATGTAAGAAATACATCAAGTAAAAAACAAAAAATTAACCAGACACTTTTTATTAAATTTTTTTATTATTTATATATCTTTTATTACTCACATTTTTTATTATTTATTTCCTTTTGTCATAATGTATAATATACATAGCATTATTTACGTGTACGAATTTAAAAAAAAAAAAGATGATTTATGATTTTAAGGATTTTTGGCTGATAGTATTTTTTAAACTCAATGGATCCTCGAAAGCTTTTAGAAATATTTTCCCCCAGCAAAAATTTCGTACCAATATCTTGTAAATAGCTATTGAACCGAACACATATCAATACGCGTAATCGGCGTAAATATAGTGCTTTTAAATTGCTTTATTTAATTGTCAAATTACAACAAAAATCAAGATAAAAGTATTTTATGAAACTTGGAAGATACGAACTAAAAGAATGACATACAAATTTTTCAATAAAAAAACATGCAAATTTCTGAGAAAAATAAAAAATTCTGACCGTGAAAAAAAATTATTTACCCTTACGTTAAACCTTTATGTTTGAAAACTTTTTGTCTGAATCAAACGAGGTTAAAGTTGCTTACGTTGACTTGTTGCAGCGCTCTTACATATATTAGGACATTTTAATTCTTAAGAATAACGATATATTTCTAAAGAATTTATATTTTTGGATAGTTAAACTATTGATTTCAACATTTAAATCGAATAATATTAACAGACGTAAAAAAATAAATAAAAACTAGACATCGAGTCAAAGAGTTGCTTTTATCTAATTCTTCCTCTCTTTCCGAATATTTAATTACCAGTAGAAGAATAGGCGTAAACTGCGATAACCTGGAACAGAACCCCTTATCAGTGGGTAAGAAAAGAATGTGTAAATCAAACTAGTACTCAAACTACTGAACTAAAACACTAACGATAACACTAAAGCTTTCCTTGTGTAAGGGAACAGTTTCTCTATGAAACATTGATTAAATTTATTTATAACTGTCACGCTTATTTTATTGCTTTCTGTCATTTATTATTAAATTATATATTTTAAAAATTTCTCGCTTTGTTATAACGTTTTGTTCGAGCAATAACTGTATTAAAAACTGTTAGGCTTTGATGCTGATAAGTAATTGTAACTTTAAGGGTTCTAGTGTTTCTCCACCGTGAGAAATCTATTTTTTTTTATTTATAATAAAAAAAAAGTACATAAAAGACTAACTCTTTGATAGTGTGTAGTTTTTTAATTCTTATTTATCTAAAACGTTAACTATAGTAATTTAAAAGTAAATAGTTTGTGTTTGGATATCATACGAATCTTCAAAATTAAAAAAAATCGAAAAAACCGATGCCACCTCTGCTACATTACATTTTGTTTTAAAGCGCAAAAACTACAAACCTTTTAGAAAATTGAAATTACGATGAAATGTGAAAAAGTGTACAGGAAATACAATGTAAAAAAAATAGTGCGTGGAGTCCCTCTGCGCGGAAGAAGTTAAACTTTGCAACCTGCGACGTTAATTGTAGAAGAATCAGCAGTCGTAGAAGGATCACTAGTTCTATTCAACGACTCTTTTTCCTGCTCCGCTCGCTTCCGTGCTCTGTATTCACGGTAATAGTGTGCATTTTTCCCTCGTGGACCTCTTGAACCAGTGGAAGTGCTTGTGGTTGCCTCATCGTCTCGCCCTGGAAAATGTATTTGCATTAATAATGTATGTGAATGTGTCATAATGTAATTTCAGAAGAGGAAAACTAACAATCAATTGTTATTCACGAGAGACGTACCTTGACATAACCTTATAAATCCGTCGCATTGTCCGTGGGATTGTTTTTACTCATTTTTTAAAATTGTTATCCACTAAATTTGAAAATAAAAAATATTACCCTATTAAATTATATGTGTATCGAAACAAACTAAAAAAATATTTATAGAAAAACAATACTTTTATGACTTTTATGCTAGTGAGAACCAAAACAATATGAAAATGAATGAGGGAAAACTGGATCCTACCACGTGATTTCCCGGCCAATAAAAATGTAGCGTTTAACGTTTAACGCAACCTTGTTGGAAGTCGCATAAGAAGTATAACTTCAAAAAATATTTAAAATTCAAGTGTTAGTTTGAGAATTATGAATTTTTAAATTTTAGGTAAATAATATAACTTTTAGAAGTTGAGTTTTGGCCTTCCACTGTAGTAATTCATTATCAACGAGAGTATTTTTGTTTTTCTCTGATGTAGACACTTTTTTGCACGTTTTGGAAAAATTTTCAAACAAATATAGATTAGGGGTGAACATTGTGGGTCACTCCTTGAACAATAATCTAGAAAAATATACTATGAAGTAAAACGTAGTTCATTATATTTAGCAACAATGGAACCGATTTTTTTTGTTTTTTTTTTGTTTCAAGTGTTTCTTTCTTAAAATGTGCTACTTTCGCCACAAATATTTTTTTATATCTTTTTACCATTCAAGCTTCTTTTATAAACGTGTTAAATGTTGACAAAATTACTTAATCATACTCATTGGATCGGAGAATTCCTTTATTATCGCCACAATGTTAACTTATAAGTTAGTTCTTCAAAAATTTGCTATATACAAGATTCAAAAATGCACTTTATTAAGTTAATTATTTACTGTTCAGAAAATACATTTAATTAAAATGTTTATTCAAGAGTTTATTTCAAACTCTTTCATTCAACAAAAAACGAAGACACTTAAGAAAAGAAAATTATATTTAGAAATAAACGAATATATATAAGCTGTTGGGCATACGTTTTTTTTTTTTTTTTTTCAAATTATTTTCAGAAATAATACATGTTTTCCAGTAGAAAGAACTTTTTCAAGTGACCAAGGCAGGGGTCACCGTATTCTATAAAGTACCCAACTACCCAACTCTTTATATATACTCTTTGCTCAACTTAAAATAGAGTAGAGAAATAAATATTACCCTTACACTGTAAAGAACTCTGTATCAAATTACGGTACAAAGGTCAGGCACTTAGGGTGCATCATCCATAATATCAATTTTATTGTAAATCTCATTTTTACTGTAGAATACAATTTTCACATTGATATTTATTTAATAAGAGTGTTTCCATGATTTTACGGTAATCATTACTGTAAAAATTATGGTACATCAGATTTTAAGAGGATTTTAAGTGCCGCAATTTGATCCGGAATTTTTTTCAGTGTAAATAAGGGATGTAAAAATATTTAGATGAAAACTATACCTTTATAACTTCTATTAATTTTATCTTGGTGACAACCAAAAGTATATACAAATTAATTTGGTAAAACTGAATTCTAAGATGAGATTTTCTGGCTAATAAAAATACACTGACAAAATGGAAATCTGCGTTAAACCATTCTGTTTTTAAATTACACAGAGATTTCTGCTCAAAATTTAAAAAGGTTCATTTAAGTACCTCAAATGTTTGACGTTCCAATTTCTGATTGGCTGCTTGGTGCGTTTGAAGCGTAAGACTTTCGTATTGTTAACGATTTCATTGGTTACTGAGACACCATCATTCCATTTTTTTTTGTGTAATTAGACGCATAAAAATGTTTCTAATCTGCCAAAATTTACAGAGAAATTTCGAGTGATAAGTAACGGGAATGACCCGTTTCTCTACAGTATCCCCCTTTCGTAGTTAAGTACATAAACGCATATAATACTTGATAAATTATTGAAATAAATAATTTCATAGAAAAAGTTGTATATACAAATAGCAAAATTGTACGCAATAGCCATGCTAGTTGTACATTAATAGCCATACAAATAGCAAAATTCGATATGATGGTTGCCTTTTTAAAATAATAATGGCTTATTCTACATATATGCACAATGGTAATCCCTCTGATTAAAATCTTCATTCGCTTCAAAAATATATAAATGGGAAACAACTGTCGATATGTTTCCAGCGCTCAAAAACAGGCACCCATTTGCAAGACTTACCAGACGTGAATGAGAAGAAGCAATAGTGATTTAATATGGAAAACGTAAAGTTGTCAACGAGAAATGGAAAAATAAAAGAGCTTTAATTAATTAATTGGAGGAATATTTACCCTTACTTTTCCTTTTTTCGTTGGCAACTTTTCTATTTCTAATCACTATTGTTTCTTTTCATGTACGTCTGGCAAATCTTGAAAATGAGCACCTATTTTTGGCCGCTTGAAACATGTCGACATTTATTTCCTATTTATAGACTCTTTAAGCGAATGAAGTTTTAAATAAGGTACTATTTTAAAGTTTCAGTTTCTTGATATTATTTATTTAATATGCTTACTCATATTATTTTCAAATATGTTTTTTTCTTAAGTATTTTGTTTAAACAATTCTAATAAAAAAAAATCTGAGAATTCATTTCATTTTTTTCAGTGTTATACTGGATTTTGATTTGTTTTCTCTTATTCAATAAAAAAACATAACAGACAAAGGCATTCTGAAATTTCTGACTCTTCATGTTTAATACACCATGTTTAAATCTAGACAACTGTCAAAGCTCTTGTTTCGGTTCAATTCTGATGCAACGGAACGTGGGAGCAATATCACTAAAAAGCTGAGTTAAAAAATAAAAAAAAGAGCTGTATCGAAAAAATGACGTTTTCATCCACCAGTTCAACTTTTCAAAAAAAAAATTTGTAATTTTGATTTTGTGACCTTTTAAAAACATATTAGGTTTGAAGTTTATGCATTGTTTTTTTTATATTTTTATTCATGTGCATTAGTTTGTTGGGTAGAAAAGTAAAATATGTATTGTTTATGTAAAATATGTATTGCTTCATTTAAATTTTTCTGCATAAAACCTACTATTCGAATATATATTTTAATTATATAACATTTTTTGCAGGAAATCTTAAAAAAAAATGTTTCAAAAAGAAATTAAATTGGAAAAAGTGATTTATTTATTTATTTATTTTACAAATTTGTTAAAAAAGTAATTTGTAAAAACAAGAAATTTGTTTAGAAATTTAATTACAGTATAATTAACACATTTCGGTAATGCAACTTATTAATTTTTTATTTAAATTCTCTCCTGTTGGAATTCCGACATTTTTGAGGAGGAGTTTTGCTTTTTTAACTGAAAGTCCTCTCATTCGAACTTTAAAAAAGAGGTACCAGCTCAGGCCCTGTCTACGTCGCCTGACCGAGATCAAAATTTCGTGTCCTTCATACCATAGTCTTTAAAAGATAAAGCCGTCATAAACGTGGCTAGATGCTTGGGCATGGTTAGGTAGTGTCATGGATTTTTTCATGGAATAAGATTGTAAAAAATTGCAAACTTACGGATTTAAAACAAGAAATATCAGTAGAAAATTCACAAATTTGGGAAATGCTTTAAAAGTAAATATGGCGCTTGACAGCTTGAATTATTACTGGAGCCTGTAAGTTACACATGCCTTGAAAAAATTAAATTAAACATACTATTTTTCATAAATATGCGTAACGACTTGAATAAATCTGACAATTAAAACAATTTAACTTCAAACCAATAGATCATACAAAATATGTATCTTAAAACACAACTATGTGGATCTGCACATTTAATTCAAAATTTGGCGATTTCAATGTTTCTTAATAATAAAATTACATAATCTTAAATTTAATGTCTTTTGTATCTAGTCTGATGAGGCTTAACAAAGTGGAGTCTTTTACTGTAATAACATATATGAAAAAAAATAAGTCATTTCAATTTAAAAATAGCATCATATCTATAAATCCCTTATCTCGATCGAAAGTACAGGTTTCAATTCAACTAAAGAAACATGAAGTATGAAATGTTTTGCCCATTTTTATGAAAGACTGTGAGAAACTAAACTGCTTTTATGTTGAAGGAAATGGACTGAAAAAAAGTATGGTTAAAACTACCAGATTATGATAAAATTTACAGTGTTTTTGGCTGAATGGGAACACTAAAATGGTAATGGTAATGATTTTGGTAAAATTAACATTTAAATGTGGTTTCATAATATGTGAGAAAAATTTCTGAAATGAGGTAATATTTGGTAATTTTTTCATGATATCTTTGATCATGGCATAAAAACAATTTACTCGGTTAAATTTACTTTTCACTTTAATATTTTTTACTAAACGTGCAATAACAAGAACTGTAATTTTAAAAATCAGAATTTCCTGTAAGTCATAACCATATGAATGGAAAAATTATGAAATGAATGTCTTAAATACCGTAAATTTTGATTTTCAATACCAGAACTATGTTTTTAATTATCAGAAATGTCATTACCGTACAGTACGGTAATTCTCTGTACTTCTACGTAGCTGGTGGAAATAATTACCTTAAAATTAATAAAAATATTTATAGCGAGTAAACATTTAAAACTTGGGTTAAACCCCAAGTAATGAAAAATAAATTACACAAATAAGAAAAAAATGTAATTGTTTTGAAGAAAAAAAATGAAAGTTAATGAGATCTTGAGTCAAACAACTTTAAAAAAAATAATTAAATTTCATTTACATTTCATATTAAAATATTTTAAGAAGAATATAACCTTGTGATAATAGAAAATTATCACATGGCATTTTTTTAAGGTTGCTTGTAAACTCGTTAAACCAGCGTCGATTTTTTCTTCTAATTCCCAGCAAAGAACAATTTTTCCGTTTTCTGTTTTCGATTTTAACGCTAAATTCACATTTATCATCCGAATTTGACATCCGCTGTTGATGATTTGTTGTCAACTAAAACATCAACAAATTAAGTAAAGTTAAGTAATTTCTAAATTCCGTTTAATAATTCAGAAAGAATTTTAGCTGATAAAACTTCGTTTTTCTTCGGATTATTCATTGTCTTATTAAATCATTTTTATCATTCTCTCGCGAAGTGAGATTCCCCACAAATGCTACAATCCTTAGGAATTCTTTGTCTGGAATTTTATTCTTTCTTCTTTTTTTAAAGCTACTATATTTTTGATGTCCAGCATATGGGGGGGGGGGGATTTAATTCTATTCTGTTTGACTTTTCTCTTCTTGCCGTTTGCTGCTTATCCGTTTTAAATTTTCTTTACTGAAATCTTTTGGTTTCGTTTTCATATTGGTTCTAACGTTTTCATAATCGTCCAATTTAGTGAATAAGCCATTCGGAGTTCCAAAATGTGACTAAAATTTGATTAAATATTCTTTTGTTTGAAAAGCAAATTTTCGCTTAATCCCTTCTTTCTCGCTCCCGTGAAAATGATGGGGTGAGGTTTTGCCCTCTATTTCTCGCTCTCGTGATATTGACGGACTGGAGTGTTCAGTAGTAACGCGCCAATAAGAATAAAACTAACTCATTTCTCTTGCCCGGAAAACATTTTATATCTCATTTTACACACCAGGATATTTTTAAGGTAATTGTAGATAATTAGTTTATTTTAAACTAGATGTCAGCACTAATCAAATACGTAATAAAAAATACAAAAGCCAAAAAAATAGCCACTTTTATGACAGTTTTCTTGAAAATTAACCGATCGTTAAGGGGTTAATTTTATCTGTTATCATAAAATAACAAAGCTGCTCTAATGTTGTTATCTCTAATGATCTTATCCATTCGTATAAATAATTATTCAATTCAAAATCAAACCAACTTATCTTAGCTTTTTTCTGATGTCTTGTAATAAAAAAAAGGAAAATTTGAATTTCTCAGTCGTCATTTTTAATCTTTTTAAACAAGAGCTCTTTTACTTTACTGTAATCATCTGTGGTTTCTTTTTCTTCTCTTGCGATAATTTGGACAACATCGTAGGGCAGTAATCCTATTAAGGGAGATAGCCACACTTCTTTTTTTTTTATTCCAACTTTGTTTCGCTTGTCTCTCGAACAATGCCAGGCATAAGCGGATGTCATTACTTTCGGATCCAACTTTAGTAGAATATTACGAAGTTTCAATTTCGGTTTAATCAGAAGATCATTTTCGCTTCTCTTGTTTTCACTTTGTTTGCTTTGTTTTGTTGACGCAATTCCTCGAATTCGAAATTTAATTCTTGAGTTCATTTTCTTTCTTCAGCATTCCTCTGTTGAATTCGTTTTCTTTTTCCAGCTACTTCTTTCCTTCTATTTTTTCTCATTCCATTTTCCATTTCTGTCCTTTAATTTCTAATTTACTTTCCCTTTCTTCCATCATCAAATTCAAGAATTCATCCGGAAAAAATGAGACCAGGAAATGAGACAGATACACCGGCAACACATCACGCCACCCCCGGCCAGTACCCAAACACGGCCCAACTCCAGAAATTCCAACACCACTACCAGAGCCAGGCCCGACGTCTGGCCTCACCTCCGTCCAGGATCCATAATCTATTGTATTTATTGGTTTACAATCTTATAGAGAAACAGATAATTTCATAATTTCAGGTTATTCCAGAACATTTTAACTATTATTTTTAGGACCCATTAGAGCTGAAAGCCAAAAACAGTGTCAGAGGCCAAACAGAAGTAGCTTGGCTAAAGAATATCCATAAAAACACATCAAAGTAACTACATTACAAAAGATAATGTAAGATAAATGACAATGTAAAACAAGAAAATTTATGGGAATTTGAAAAAATCTTATGTATAGAGGATTTACATTTGAGGTACAATTTGCAATTGGGAAATTGCTAGTGTCAAATATATATTATTTTCAATAGCAACTGTCGATAATGACTCCATCTTAAGTTTGCAGTGTTTAAGCTTATGCACATAAGTTTGATGTTAAATGATGATAGACTATACAGTCAGTGTATATGATATTTTGTTCACATAGATGCATTCAATTAAATATGGTTTGCTAGTAGCTATATACATATAAGTTAATATAATTCAATAATACAAATGATAATGAATTCTTCTACTGCATGATCTGGAACTATGCTTGGGCATATAATTATAAACATTACATAGGAACTCAATACAATTTAAATTTGGGAAACATTCTGTTCATAAGTGGGTAAATTGCTATAGCCAGATTAAATTATGACTTGCGTAAAATCAAGATAATTTAGCCTTATAATTAAACATGCAGATATATTGCATACGACACTCTTCGAGCAATACACATGAGGTCAACATTATATTTAATTAGATATTTACAGATGGAAATCGAAAATAACATATTATACCTTTTCATAAATTATATTAAAAATTGTACTATTAATTAAATGCAAGAATTTTTGCAAGAATCGAATAATGATTACCTCTAAAATGTAAAAACATGAAATAGATATATTAAGTAGTTAATTGAAAATTATTATACTAATGATCCAATTAAAAACTGCAGAAAATTAAGAGTATTTAATTTTTATACACTATGCTATTTCCTAGAAAATATTAATCGCATACGCATTGTTAAATTAGGAAAAATACAATATGAATAATGGAAGAAGCATGTGCTGTGGATATTTGGACACTAATCTAATAAAGATTATATGAATGCTGATACCCTTGTTAACGACATAAGTTCGTCACGACCTCTCCTTAATGCGTGGAAATGTATTCTACCCTAATATGTCTCTCCCGGCCCCTGTGGTTTTTCTTGTTCTGTTTTCCATCTTCTTTCTCTCTCGGTTACTGTAGCTTTTTTTGCTATTGTTTTTCACCTTTATTTTTCCATTTTTCATCGGCAACTTTGTGCTTTTTATTTTAAATGATTTTTGTTTTTCTCTCATTCACTTCTGACGCGTCTTAAAATCGGATGCTTGTTTTTGAGAGCTTGAAACATGATGACTGTTATTTACAATTTAGATATTTTTGGAAAAAGTGAAGTTTTTAATCAATATCATACGGCTTCAGTTTCTTGGGATTATTTATTTAAGTAAGAGTTAAATATTGTTTTGCATGGATTTTGATATTAACGTTGACCAGGTTATTTTGTTCTTTTGTAAACTTTTTTTAGGACTTTTTAATCTTCCTAATCTGGATTAATATCCGTAATATCGCATAAGTGTTCTTTAAATTTTTTTATTATCGAAATATGCATCGGAACATCTAACAGATACAATCTTTTCTTTTTTTTTTTTTTTTGCTTCTTTGTATTGGTGTTTTTTCTCCGTTTTGTTTATCATTCTGGTTTTTGCATTGTATCTTTATCACTTTTTTGTTTTCTAAGATCATTTTTGGAAAAACTGTGAATTCTTTATCTTCAATGTTTTAAATAACATCATCTCATTCTCAATTTTCATAATTGTTCCTGTCCTTTTAGCAGTTCTTCCATCATTGTTTTAGTTTGTTCCTGATTGGTTATCATTTGTTCCTGTATCATTTTTATATTTTGTCCATCGTTTTCCATCGTTCCGATTTCATTTTGATCGACAGAATGTTTGGGACTATCTTGGTAGATAAGTTTCAGACTTGGAGTTCTCCTGCATTGTCGTTACGTGATCTGGAACAAAGCTTAACCAGCGTCTGAAAATCGTTCTACATTTAACCACTTCCCCGACTTCTTAATGAGCATTATTTTTTTTTACTTGATATTGCCCCTATCCTCTAACTCACGGTTAGAGCCAGTGATTTAGAGGAAGGTTAGACCCCTAACCTCTAACTCAAGGCTCATAACCCGGGTTCAAATACTTGTAATGGCCGGTTGATACGAATTCCACTCCCGGACCGACCACAGTGCTGACGCAAAATATCCTCAGTAGTAGTATCCTCAGTATGGGTTAGAGTTCCCTTGCCGTCAGGCTAACTTTGGTAGGCTTCCGCGGTAACGCAAATGCAGGTTAGTTCCTGCAAAAAATCCTCCGCGATTATTATATATATATATATATATAAATTCAAAATGAAGAATAAAACAAAGAAAAATTATAGACATATGAAAAAAAGGGGGGTGGGAAATAATAAGTAAAAAAATAACAAACATTTTATTTAAAGAAAAAATGAAATGTTAATTAAAAAATTGGAAAAAAAGCCGGAAAAAAAAGATATAATCTTTTCTTCAGCCCACACGATTATATCCGCAAAACAGAGTGCTTTCTGACATTGTATCAATAAAGCCAAAGCAAAATATATTAATACAATAGTGTGAGGAGCACTCAAAAAATGTTTTTATAAAATAGCAACAAATAAAATAGATCACAAAAAGTTAAAATAAGTAAAAATAACATGTAAAAACAGATAATAAAATAAAATAAAATAAAAAGAAAAAACATTAAAAAGGGGGGACTATAAAGCGAGTAGCAAAATCAGAACAACTTACATGGACGGATATTTTTCAAGAATGATTTAAAAATGTTTTCGCAAAAAGATTGCCAGATTACAAAATATGAAAACAAAAGATGAAAACAAAAGCGCAAATTGAGTGTAACAAGAGGGTTTTAAAGTGTCGTTCTTACTGTACTGCTGAAGTGATTTGTTATTCTGAGTTTTGATTTGTTAGTTACCAAGGATGGGCCCGAAATGGATGTGCGCAAGGTAATATTATACTGGATAATTTTAAAAATTGATCATAAATAGTTTTAGAAGATAGATGTTTATTTAAGAAAAAATATAAAATAGAAAAGAGAAACATAAATTGCCTGTTTTGTAAATAATTTTAGTCGCGGATTTGAACGATATGGATTAGCACATAGAAAAATTATTTAAATTATCAAAGAAAAAAATTTTAATGGATAATTTTAACACGGATTTGACCGAAATGGATTTGCACATGGAAAATTGTATAAATTAATAAAGAAATTTTAAGCAAACAATTTTATCCACGGATTTGCCCGAAATGGATTTGCACATGGAAAAACTGTATAGAATAAAGGAAATTATTTAGTAAAGGAAGTCTTAGTAAATAATTCTAACCACGGATTTGCCCGAAATAGATTTGCACATGGAAAAATTAACAAAGAAAAAATTTTAGTAGATAATTTTAGCCACGGATTTGCCCGAATTTTTTTTCTTTGTTAAATTCCCCCCCCCCCCTTTTTTTTCATATGTCTATAATTTTTCTTTGTTTTATTCTTCATTTTGAACTTATCTAATGAGTGCTGTTTACTTGCAGCTTAAGCGCAATAAATGAAACTTATTGTTTTTCTTAACTTTCTTAGTGTTTTCTTGTATTTATTTATTTATTATATATATATATATATATATATATATATATATATATATATATATATATATATATATCTGGGAATAGTACATTCACCTCCTAATCAGGTGACCCAGGTTCGAATCCCAGCAGTCACTGCTCAATACAAATTCTGCTCGAATAATTCCAAATCTCTCGAAAAAATAGGTATGTCTTTTCAGGAAACGTACATTTTTTGAGCCTGATTTCGTAACTTAAAATATTGTCTTCATTTATTAATTATCATATTTGAGGTCACCCTCTTGAACCATTAAGACTGAATCCTAGAATGTAAAGACCTTGGAATCAAAAGTTATTCAGGGCGATTCGTATTCTATTTTGCACACTGTAGTTTTATAAAATAGAGAACTATCGAAATATATATCGTCTTTAAAAAGATTGATTCTTGCTAATTTTATATAATTATCAGTAGAAGCAGCTTTTTTTCTGTTAAGAAAGCGAAAAATATAGTAACTACCTATTAAATCCCTCGAAATTTTTAACGAATTAGCTATAACTTAATACCGAACATTACATATTAAATATTGTATGAAAAACATTACGTTATCGTTGTTTGAAAGCATTATAGAAGCATTAATTACTTTTGAAAGAAAATACATTTTTCACTTTAATGAATAAGTTTATACTATTTCTTAATCCTTTTTTTTAAATAGCTTGTACTGAAATAAAATATAATTGAAAACTGAAATTTAAAAGAGATTATCTTTTGTTTTATTACAATTATTCCTTTTTAATTTAATCTAAAATCAATCTAAACGATATTTTAAGAGTTGTTTTCTTCATGCAGGAAAAATTTGATCCTATATTTTTCAATTAAATTATAATAAATGTCTGAAAGAAACAATATATTTCCCATCAACTTAGTTACTAAATACTCATGTTTCTATTTCAAAAGATTTATGAAAATTCATATACTTTTTCTGCATTTATTTTGCTAAATTTTTCTTTATTTATTTATTCAATATTTTTTCAGTTAGGATAGATCTGATTAAACATTTTTTTACAGTATAAATATCAATTACAGCCGTTATAAATATATTTTTAACGATCCTCTAAAATTTAATCTCTATGTCAAGTTAACTGCATCGCTCTTAACATTTAACGACATACCATTAAACTATGATTAAAAAACATTTGCATAGGATCAAGTGAAACATGAGAAAAAAGATTTTGAAAAAAAAAGATGTTTTTTTTCTTAATCTGTATATTTTATCAGCATATATACTGCATATAAAACTAATTTTTTAATTTCATTATTTATCTGTCACAACTGCTAGAATGATTATTATTCCCATGCGTATAACTGTTTTAAAAGACTAAATAGATTTTGATAGCAAATAAATAAGCAAGTAATTAAAAGAATGTTTTTTAAACAAACTTTCAGCATATAATGTAACGATATTGGAGCAACTGTTTCTATGCAGTTATATTTATACAACCTTTTTAAGTTTCACCGTTGGGACCTGACAATCAGAGAAGAAAGTAACAATGGAATGGACATCAAATCCTGAAAAAACAAAGACGAAATCCGGAAAATAAAACCAGAACATATGAAAAAAGATGTTAATAAAACAGATGTGCACAACAGATTTGCGTTAGCAAGAGGAGGAAGGAAGGCTAGGTATTTGCTTGGTTCTCCTTATGCTTAAGTTAATTTAACGTAAAAAACCATGGTATGGTTTTCTTACACTGATATTTTCTTATAGTAAAGTCCCATTGCAGGGTATACTTTTTCTCGATCGTAGCTGATGATTTTTTAAAGATTAAAGGCCCTCCCCCCAATACATTAATGCCTGCTTATCTCTACATGACATAAAAAGTTAAAGATCAAATATTCTCATTATTAAGAGAATCCTTTTTATAGGCCATAAAATCACATGGTATGGCTTGCTATTAATAAAAAATGTCTAGATTTCCTACACAAATAACAGTACAAATTAATAAAATAAAAGTTATAATGGAATTTTTACCTGTAAGATATTTTTTCATCTCTTATTTAATGTTATTAACCTGTAATATTCATTTACCGTCATTATTATTTTCTGCTATTTTTTATATTTGATTATAATTTTATATTCAAAAACCTATAGCAGTATTCCCTTTTTATGAAGTAAACCTTGATATTACCTTATTACATTACAATTCATAATAAATATAGTTAAATCGTTTCATAAATAATTAATTATTTTATGGTTATTAAGGAGCAAAAAAGTTATATTTGCGTATTCGTAACGCCATTCTCTATTTTCAGCCTTAATGACTTCCGTAGTCAAAAAATCGGTCTAAAATCTTCAAATTAATTGTTATTATTTAAGTAAAATTTTGAAACAAGTTTACTTACATGTGAAAGTTTTCGCATTAAAAGTAATTTCATAAATTCTGCTACCTCAAAAAACAATGGGTATTTGAAATTTCAAAAATCTGATTCTGAGACATTAATTAAAAAAAATTTATCGTTAAACTAATCTTTCTTTAAGGACTTTTACTATCCTTCATATACTTGCGCTCAGAGGGTTAAGATCAAACATATCAATTGTAAAGTGATAAGGTAAATTAATTTAATTGTAAATAATTGAATAATATTATACTCCATTAAATTGGTTCTAATTTCTGAATTCGTTGGTTATTCACTTTAGCTGATTATAATATAATTAAGCTTCAGTTTAGAAACGCCCCTAATTAACTCTTTAAGCTTCCTAAATTCGGCGCATTATGATGATCTTACTTGAGAGATTAACTTAACGCTCAAGGTTTTAGGTCAGAAGGGGTATCGGAAATCGAATAACCTGTCAGAAGATAAAGCTCATAATCTTATCATCCTCTCATCACTTTAATTAACGGGACTAAAGATTCTATTATAGATAATCTTTAAATTAATACGATTATCAACGAAGTAATAGCTTTATGATATACCTTTGGGGTGGCTAATCTCGCGCATTTAAATCCATATATAGAAAAATTTTAATGAAAATGATGACAACTTAGTATGTTCTTATTGGACTGATAAATCACGTGAGATGATTCAGTATTCTCTTATGGAGATTCATATTTCTTTGATTGTCATTTGCGAAAAATTAAAAAGTAATAATCATTTAATATTCCTTTAAATTTAGCATTTTGCAATTCTGTAATAATATTCTATGTTGTATTTTAACCACGTTTGTTAGTGGAAGCTAAAATTTCTGGATAAATAGCAGTTATTTTATTTTTTCTATGTGGAAGTTGTTAATGTGTTTATCTAAATGTAAGCATGATAAGTTAAATGCGGCTGCAAACCTATGTGGTAAACAAATTTTCATCCATATCATTTAACATCCTTAATACTATTTAACCCCATTTAAACATCAGAAATATTATTTTATACAATTAGGAGTTTTATATTATTAATATTATATAAATTAAATGCCTGGCTGCAAACCGAAGTGATAAACAAAATTCTCTTTCAATGCATTTAAAGAAAATGCACCTCAACAGAACAACATTAGTTTTAAGGACCATAAATTTTATTTTAATGCCATCGGACATCTTCGATTATTAATATTACAGTTTTGAGCACGTATATTTATCTATTTGATGGGTCAAATCTCTGACTGTAAGATAATGTATTAAACCCAGAGCATTCTCACCCTAAGTGTCAAAAGAAATTCGTCAAAATAGTACTAGTTTTAAATATCATAAATACTATTTTACTTCTATTATAAATTTTCTATTATTGCCGTTATTAATGTTTGGAACTTCTGACATAAAACGTTTTAAACGTTTATAAAAAATAAACGACATAAAACGTGACATAAAACGTTTATAAAAAATAATACACGTATATTTGGAAAAACTGAAAAATCATTAAGTGATTTAAAAACAGCGTCATAGAATGAAAATTAACTGCATTTGTCTATTGTGATGTTATTCATCCCACATTCTCTCCCTCTACCTCTTTTGTCCTATACTCACTTAAGCATTTTTACTTAGTTAACTTCCATTTTAATCCTTTAAGTTTATCTGTCTATGTAAACTATAGGCTAATTCTTTCATCTTGATATCTTCAGGTTTCATGTTTTAAATGCTTCCAGAATATTCTAGATGTGAACAAATGTAACAAATGTCAGTTACAAAGAAATGTTCCAGTAAATTCTTTCCAGAAATTACTTAAATTTATCAATAAATAGAAGTGTGAATTATCTTTAAGATAAATATATAGAGAGAGTTAGTTTTTAGAATGGATTACAGCTTAAATATATATATATATATATATATATATATATATATATATATATATATATATATATATATATATATATATATATATATATATATATATATATATATATATATATATATATATATATATATATATATATATATATGCATATATATATCTGCATATATATAACTGCAGAAGGGCAGTAAGAGCGACACTTAAAAACCTTATAGTTACACTCAATTTGCGCTTTTGTTTTCATATTTTGTAATCTGGCAATCTTTCTGAGAAAACATTTTTAAATCATTCTTGAAAAGTTTCCCGTCCATGTAAGTAAATCTGATTTCGCTACTCGCTTTATACTCCATTTTTTATACTGTTTTTTCTTTTTATTTTATTTCATTTTCTGTTTTTACATGTTATTTTTACTTTTTGTGTTCTATTTTATTTGTTGTAATTTTTGTAAAAAAATCTTTGAGTGCTCCTCACACTATTCTATTAATATATTTTGCTTCGGCTTTATTGATACAATATCAGAAAGCACTCTGTTTTGCGGATATAATCGTGTGGGCTGATGAAAAGATTATATCTTCTTTTTTTCCGGTTTTTTTTTAATAAAATTTCCTCCTTTTTTCTTTTAAACTGTTGTTTGTTATTTTTTTACTTATTATTTCCCCCCCCCCTTTTTTTCATATGTCTATTATTTTTCTTTGTTTTATCTTCAATTTGAACTTGGCGTTAACTTTTTATGCCAATTAACAAGAAAAAAAGAAGAAGAATGAAATAAAAAGTATCAATGTAATTTTGTTATTCGATTTCTACATATTGTGAACCAGCCTCTCTTTATCTGTTATGAATAATTATTTTGAAATAAGCAAAATAATTTAAAAATATGATTTCCTTACATAAAAAACTATCTGTGAAAAAAAATTCATCCCGATTGACGTGTCACACTTCTGAAACATTCTTTTGTTAGAGCAATAAATAAACCACTGGTTTTTCAGGGGGGGGGGGAGTTTTGAGAATTCTAAAATTATTCTTTCACCGAATGAAATTTGAAACAATTAAGTTTCCACACACCCCTTCTTAACTTCTAAGAGAGTTGAGTGAATTAAAGTTTAATTACAATTAACATCCTTCCCACTTCAATTCATCATGTGGCACGATCCAGTAATTTTAAATTACTTCATCAAGCCCTACATCGATTAAATGGAATTGAAACATACCCTTCCATTCAGTTGAATTTCATTCCCTCCTGCTTTCATTTTTATTCCGACCTTAAATGTATTTTAGAGCTATTAAACTGGAGTTACAAAAGTCATTCTGAAAAATTTCTCTAATGACGTTACTTTTGACTAATGTAATATGTTTTACATCTGATTCAATCTATTCTTAAATTACTGTTAGCTCTTAATAAAGCAAGATTTATGGCGAATATTTTTACCTCTTTCATTCTTTCGGAATTAATGCACCGAAAATTATCTTTAGTTCGAATAGTTTGAGAGGTTCTTTAATTAAAGCACATTTTGATGCATTGTCAGGTTTAATGAATACCTGCTTCTTTTGTTTTTATTTTACCTGCAGATTTAAACAGTGACAAAAATTAATAATTTTTCTGAGACTAATATTAAAACTAAACATTTTGATAATTCACAAAATAGTGAAAGCAAAGTGAAATTCCATGGTTAATTACACTATGGAATAATTTTTTCCTCCGTTGCATGAGGTTTTTCTTAACAGACCTTAGATACTTTCGTATTGCTGATTTCAAATATGTAATCAATTTTACTCTCCAAGCTACGGTATTTTTTTAAATGTTTTTTAATTGTCAATTTTTTGACGAACTGAGTAAGTTTTGAAACGTTATATATTGTTGGCAATAGCATAAATCTTGCTACAAACTTCTAAGGGAGATAGGGAACATCATGAGGATTAAAAAGTGCATAGAAACCCATGTAAAGAAATGTTCTCATGTGCCAATAGGTTCTATGAACTGGTTCTTTGTGTGCTTCTGAAAAGTTCTTGAGTTCAAGTAACTTAAAACGACATTTTCTTTTCAGTTTTTATCATGATGTTGTGCCCTAAATCTCCTAGAAGTTTGTTACAATATTTATACGTCCCCCTGTTATTCGTAGCGTTTTGATTCTTGTGCTAGACTAGAAATTTAGAATAAAATGTTATTTTTTAAAAAAATCTGCAGCTTTAGGATCAAAACTAATTAATCATTTGAAATTCCCATTCTGAATTAAGCAAGATTTAAGTATTTGTCAAAATGTAACAAATAGTTTTTTCCCAGTGTTATGAATGGATTCCTCAGCGCTAGTGCGGATCATCCTCAGGGCTAGTGCGACGTAAATAAAGTACCTACCTACAAACAAATTGTTGTAATTGTAGGACGTGACACTATTTAAGAGACTCTGAAATGTCTTCTAACAAATTCTTTTATTTTTAATTTTTAAATACAAATGCAATAATATAATATTAATCAAATCGAATGAATAACTAAAAGGGCAGTTTTAAAATTTATTTACTTTATGCAATCATTTTGCTTTAGTTAAATATTCCCATTCATTCATAATCCGATGAACAAATGATCCGATCCACACAAAAAATGGACCACCCTAAGTAACTTTTGATCTAATGATCAGATCTTCACGTTCTAGGATTCAATCTTAATGGCATGAGAGCGGTGATCTCAAATATGCTTATTTAGGATTTAGACGATATTTTAAGTTTCAAAATCAGACCAAAAAATGTACTTTCTCCGAATATAAACATACCTTGGTTTCAACGAATTCGAATCCCAAGCTGCAGGGGATAGCCACAATCTGTGAAATATGGACCCAATAGTTCGGTCAGGAAACAGGTTCAAAGTTTGGAGCCCTTAATGTTAATTTTACTTAATGCGTATTTTACCATTGCTCGAAAATTCCATGCTAAATATAACTGTCAATAAATATTTACTATTTTATTTCATAACAGTCGAAAATATGTTTAATTGTAAGGTATACAATTTCGTAAATCCTTTCAAAAGATGCAATTTCATACGAAATGTTTGAGCAAAATCGGTGCAGTAGCTCCCGAGAAATGGAATTTTATAACACGGCTTCTTCAAAATTTCGACAGAGAAAACACGTTTTTATGCCTGATTTTGTAACTTAAAATATCGTCTGCATTAATCAATTAGCATATTTGAGGTTAGCTCTTCAAGTTGTTAAGATTGAGTCCTCGAATGTGAAGATACGATCATTAGATCAAAAGTTATACAGGGTGTCTCGTTTTTATTTTGTCACTGTAAAGCTTGTCTGGCACGTAAATCTACGGTACGCATGCCACAATGAGGAACTAAGATATAGGACAAGACGTACTGATATGTCGTCTTCAAGATCATTATCAAAAACTTAGAGACCCTTACTCACACGCCATTGGATACAACGCGGATAAAATCATGAGACAAGTCTAGTGGTTTGAGTTGCCTTGCTTAGTTACTGTTGGATCTTAAAATAATTGACTCTTTCGTTAAAAAAAATGTTTAAGTTTAAAGACAAGATTTATTAAATATCGACTATTTAGTTGTTATTTAGACTCAAATATTATAAGTTACTCAATTATATTTTAGATTTTAGACAGAACCTCACACACTTAACTTTTCAAAATTTTTATTGCCAAAGAAACATAGTTTTGCAATTTTAATTTACTTATTGCAATATCGATTTTTTTAAAATCTACTTTGCAATACCTTCACGCAGTTTACAATGACATAAAACAATAAATAATTGTATAATATTATCCATCCTCAAATCACAGACTGTTTGGAAACTTTATCGGATAATTAGGCCTAAGTCACAATTCACACCATGAACAAGAACATTATTGATCGTGAAAATCAATGTTTCCTAGACTAAAATGCACAATTTTCCCCACCAGAGTAATAAAAAATAAATAAACGTGCAGATACATCCTTATAAATACTATATCGGAAAAAATGTTTGCATTGCAACTTGCAACTATTGTGTCTTCATTTACACTGATATCTTACAGTTTAGTTTGGAAACAAATTGATTTTTATAATGACGCCACAAAAATTTATACAAGTTTATTCTTAAAAAAATTCTGGTTTCATATTTAATTAAATGAGATGCCATCATCCCGATCAAACTCGTGTCAGACGGGTCTAAATATGCGTTAATCCTTCTCGTTTGATTTTCATAAATAAACTAATGATGTATACTTATTCTTTTCGGCAGTATCCTTCAATATATGTTGTATTGAAAAATATGGAAGTTGGTGTATATGATGAAAAATCATAATAGAACTTTTTTTTCGTTGCTTTCACTTGCTTTTATTTTTTTACGGAGACAATAACTTACGATACGAAATCAAACACAAATACTTAACTTCTTTGAATTCAATGCTTTTTCTGTCTTTTTTTCTTAATTTTTAATTTCTGATTACCAAAAATAGGGAAATAACTAGCATGATAATAAATAATTCAAGATAGCAGCCAAACGTTCAAACAAAAAAAACCTTGAACGTTCCAAAGTATAAATTTGAAAAGATCACTTTTTTAAATGTTTATTTCTAAAAACTGTTTTCAATTTAAAGTTACCACTACAAAGCATCAACTTTATCGCTTTTAACTTCGTTTTTTATTCAGTTTCAAATTTTTATTTTCATTCTGGATGAAAATTTTATTTTTATCTGGATCTCAATGTAATGGACTTAAACTCTTAAACTTGTCTTATTTTCGGAATAACTTAACCTGCATTCTGTATCTAACTTTGCCTTTCGAGCCTGTTTTTTTTTTAATTTTCTTGTTCTATGTTCCTGATCTAACTTTACTTTTCGAACCTGTTTTATTTTTTAAAGCAACCTACTCTGTATTCTAGATCTAAATTTGTCATTTGAACTTAATTCATCGTTAAATTAATCCACTCTGTATTCTCGATCTAAATTTGTCTCTTGATTCAGTTTAATTTTTAAATTGATAGACCCTACATTTTAGATCCAATTTCACCTTTCAAACCCATTTTATTTTTGAATTAGCCTTCCCTCTATCCACGTTTTTTATCTTAGAAATGGTGTTCAAAACGTTCGAATCTTAATTATCTATATAAATAACGCTGAATGTTTATATGTATGTTTGCATTATGTATTAAATTCACAATTCTTAAACCGAATTACATCAAATTTGGTGCACTTAGTTTCGAAGACACGCAGGACCTGTCTACTTAACAACTCTCGTGCAATCGTGCACTGGATCCCAAATAAATAGTTCTTCATGAGATGAACAAAATATTTAATTATATGAGTTATTTCCTTGATTGTAGCTCTAAGCAATCAAATCATCGTAAAAATTAGTCATATTTCACGTTTTTATGAATTTTAGTTTACTATGGTAGGTTATCAGTCAGGGGCTCTAGGTTATCACAGGTAAAATGAATGTTAATAATTTCGTGACGTATGACTCGTAATCGCATTCTAAAAGGAGTATGGAATTATGTGTTTCTTATATTGAAACTTACGCTTTAGTTAAAGTGGGTTTTGATAAACCTAAATAATGAAAACACAGCAAGAATTAATAAAATGGACTTTTAGTTATCTATTAAGCAGTAGGAAAATTGCGGTAAATTCTGAAAATCATATTTTGAATCATACTGTGCATATAGTTAATTTTTGTTTTAGTGAATTGAACTTCAAATTAGTATTATGGTAAATCTAATTTTATGAAGCTGCACAGAAAAACAAATAATAAAAATGTAAATGTTGTGCATTAGGTGTTATGAATGTGCAGTAAGGTGATATTAGGGTGCCTATCAGTTTCGGACGGAGGCAAAAAATTTATTACTACAGTACAGAACCCGTTATCCGGAAATCAGAAAACCGGAAAACCAAAAAACCGGAACAAAATTCGATAAATTTTCCCGCCATTTTAAAAAAAAATTTTTTTTTTCCTCATAAGATTTTAGGATTTTTCTTTCTTTTTTTAAAGGTGTTTACCTTATTATCATTTTGGAAATAATCATTAGTGTATGACTCCATCGTTTTTTCTTGTTTCTAAGATTATTTCTAAAAAAAATTTTTTTTTAGTTGGGTTTAACAATAAAAAAAAACGGCTTTTTGTAGCGATTCAGAAAACCGGAAAAATCAGTTATCCGGAATAGCGATGGTCCCGATCGTTCCGGACAATCGGTTCCCTGCTGTACTATACTTACATTAAACATTATTATTGCTATAATAGGTTCATATAACCACAGTACTTATAACTGCAATATATCAGTCATATTTAATACTACTTTCAATTAAGTATAAAAGCGGCAATTTTTTACGGTTTCAGAAATAAGTACCGATGTTAGTATAAAAGTATATATCTTATAAAATTGTTGGTGTCGTTAGTAATTCTTTTCAAGAACTAAATGTAGTTAGTTTTAGTAATAGGTAAAAAGTGAAAAAAATTGTAAGTTTTTTATTAAAACGCTAAATTAATGGGAAAACGTTACTTATTCGTAAATAAGAACCATAAAAAATTTACATATCGTTTTTGCCACCAGCGATGCATAATTAATTTGGGAGTAGGTACAAATTGAAATTAAAACAAAGTTTTATACTAAAAAGCTTCATTGATGGAGAAAAAGCACTTTCTCGTTTAGAAAAACCATAAAAAATCACTTTGTATTATTGGCATCAATAATGCTAAATTAATTTTAGTAATATGTACTACTGGCATCATGTCAAGTTGTGTTTAAATATTAATACCAACACACCAAATATAGGTATTGGGGAAAAAGGTTTTTACCGCCTTTGAAAATGATAACTTCAAGAGAAACATTTTGATTATCGCAATCTTTGATTATAAAGTGTAGATCTGGTGCAATAGCATTATGCCAAATGATACTGAATACAATTACGATTTATTTGATAGAATAAATTTTAAATACCATGTCTGATGGCATAAAGCTACCAGGTAGCACAACAGATAAATATAATAAAAAGAAATAAAGGGAATTGTTTTAGCTTAAATAATCGTGTCGATATAAGTCTTTGAGTTTTGTGCGTAATTTTGTAGTATTGATTAATACCAATTTATTGATTATTTACTTTTTTTTAACTCGCACGGGTATCCAGCTAGTATTACATATTATACACAATATTTTATAATTATAATACAAGAAAACGGTTTTACATAAAATTATAAATACTTAACTAATTAGCGTATAGAAATTTTGAACAAATAATTGATAACGGTGAAGTACGAAACAATACACTTTTCTAAAGAGTGTAATTAATTAGCTAAATTTCAAGTTTATTTGGTGTGATAATAATTATTATCAATCCGTTTCATCTGACAGTCTAACTTACCTTGATACTTTTAATTCCAATTTTGTAACTGATCTTAGTTACTACTTGACAAATTTTAGCATTTTTTAAGCATTATTATATGTTTGTTTTAATTATTTTTTTACATGGAGTCTACAAATGTAATTTTAATGGTTTTGATTATGGTACACTTAGTATCTATAAGCAACTAATTCAAGTATAATAAAATTTCTGTCCAGTAGTTTTAAGAAAATACTTGAAAAGTATTTTTAGTACCTTTTTAGGAAGAAACCAATCATTCAAATATCTTAAAATTACTTTCCATTTCACACGTTAAAATTCCATTCCATTCACTACTTAACAAAATTATATTTCCAATAAAACTGTGTATAAAATACTTAATTCATAATTAAATTTTTCCCTTGCTTTCGTGAACTGTAGAAAAAACAGAGAAAAATTAGAAAAAATAAGCACCGTTAATTTAGTTTTATCAACATAAGTGACAGAAAAGGAGAAAAAAATTAATTTTTTTTCCACTTTGCAACAAGTGTCGTGAAGTTGGTAAGCCTGGAGAACATCATTAATTTTTTTTCTTATCTAAATAATTAATATTTAAAAGGTTTTCGTCGTTTAATTAATGGCTGCTTTCATCTTAGGTGTTGATGGATATAAAAATTAACAAAAAGCAAATTATCAGGACAAAGAATTGTCATTGCTTCCTAATATTAAACTTTTTTTCACTTCCTCTAAAAACGATATGTTTTTTTTTAACCTTTCAATGACACTTTACTGTTTTTTTGGCATTAAATAAAAATTATAGGTATTCAATTATGAAAACTTTCGTGTTTTTAGACTCATAAAATGAGAAATAATGAAAGCATGTAAAAAAAGTACGATGTAAAAAAAAAAGAACGATGCAAAAAAAGAACGGTGTGAAAAAAATTAAAAAATGCTATTTTAATTTGTGAAGTTTTTAGTTCTTTCCTCTTTTATAGTGAATATGCAGAGTGTTCTGTAAGAATTTTCCTCAAGACAAATTTTTACAAAACTTTTAAAAAAGGAAGGTAAAATGCAACATCCATAGTCGTAAATAAATGTTTAAGGGAGGAAAGAAACAAAAACATTTTCAAAATCAAACGAATTATAATTGAGAAGGTAATTTGGGTATTCAGAGCGCATAATAATAAAAAAAACGGACCACCATAAGTAACTTTTGATCTAATGATCGGATATTTGCGTTTTGGAACTTAATCTTAATAGTTCAAAGGGTTACAATTCCTAATGTTACACCAAAAGCTCAAATTTTGTACCATCAGATCTTATGCATCTAATACACAAACGAAATTCTCTATTAGTTATGATATGACCTAAAAATTTGAAGCAAGGTTTTTAAGTACCCTACATAAATTTATATTATTGAAATTTACAATTTATCTATACACCACAAAAAACACCCTATTTAAGATCACGTTTTTTGACCGAAGAGCCGAAGCTCACCATCCAACAGAGGTAAGACTTGCATTGAATTGCCGGGATGATGACCTTTTAAAAGCAGTTAAAAAAAACATTACCAGCATTTTTTCCGAATTGAAACCCCTAACAACTGGCCTATTGTCTTCTGTGTAAAATCTATGGTCTAGGACAGGTCATAAATGGTGACCGTTAGATTTATTGCCAGGAATTGATTAAGCGTTTTCTGGTAGATCAATATTGGGGCATTTGGATTCTTAGATTATTGGCGACAAATGGTGTTTCTTTTGTACTCCATTATTTTTTCTGTTTTCATTGTTCTTTTTTCTGCTTTTGTTTTCTTTTTTCTGTAATTCTCTTTTAGCCTTTACCATTAAGAGTTAAGAAATAAAAGTGTCGTTCTAGTATAACAATAAAGACATTCTTACAGTATACACATAAATATTTTGCAAATAATTTATGACTTCTAAATTTTTTTATTTTAGCACAAATGTCATTGCAAGTTTGAAATTAGAGAGAAAGAAATTTAAATAAAATAGGTATCAGTTCATACTAGTTGCATATTTAACTTAGAATACTTTCACACATTACAAAATTAAAAAGTAGAATTTCATTTTTTATTTGCATCAGGAATGGTAACGTCTCAAATATATGTGTCATTGCTTATTAAACATTTAAACTTCAAAAGATATTATACAGAAGAAAAAAGTTTTTATGGTCATTTAAATGGTTTAACACAGTTTTTAGTGCTCTGATTCATGCAATTTTGATTAGCTTAATGTTCTTCGCTTTACCCTCATAAAATTTGTTTCATGATCTTAAAATGTAGTTAAATGAATAATCGCACAACTGCACATATAAAACTTAGTGTTTATGATCAAAACTAGAGCGTTTAAATTTTTTTCATTGCTAATTTTTGTTTATTTATTTTCGTTTTGCTTCATTATTGCTACTTTTTTTCGAATTTCAGCATTCACAACTTTTTGAAATGGTTAACTTACTCATTACTTAGTAGTTTCTATGCTGGAATTTCATATTACAAATAAAATATATTTTGAACTAAAAAGAAAAAAGAAAGGGAGATAACAGACATATCTAAATAATTGCAACAACATGTATACATGTAATTTACAGTAAAATGCTTCTTTCTTCAACAATACAAGTTTTAAGTAATTCCTTTCAGTTTTTTTAACTCCTAAAGGATCTTTTTGTCCCTGACGTTCTTTTATTGAGCTGCAATTCAAGATAGTACTAGATAGAATTGAACCCGAAACATTTGAGTACGTAGCCTGATGTAACCGTCATGGAAGAGGGTGAGCAGTGCACTCAAGATTTGAGTTAGAAAACTTTAATAAGTGGCCGTTTAATTAACGATGGATTCCATTAATTTGCTAAATTTTGTTACAATGCCGAAATATTGCTACTTTTTTCAAATAAGGGAGTAGATTGTATAAATTAACTGCTAAACTTCTGAGAATAAAAGTCCCATTTTAACATACTACTTTGCCGAAAATTCAAATTTCATTTTATTTTAAATCTTTCAATATATATCCAATAAATTTTATCAAGAAGAAAGGCGAAAAATTTAAATAAGATTGGTGTACGAGCTTTCAAATAATCGTAAGTACCACGAGGATGCTTTTTTTAAAGGTTCTCCGATAATCAAGGACTAAATTCTAAAAACATTACATTTGAATTTCATAAAATATAGTTTAAATGCGACTTTTTGCATAAAAAAAATTAATGAAATAAACTTTTTTTATTGAATTTGAAATTCATGTACTGAATGAAAGTTGAAACTTTTATGCATAGAGGAAGCTGTGTTCGCTCTATTCGTCTCTTTATCGAAATGTCTATATAATACTTTTTATCTTTCAAAGATATTTCTTGGAAGCACACTTAAGCTCTCACGAAACCACGTTTTCATAATTTAAAACTATGTTTTGAAATAAATTTGACATTGATAAAATACTCGATTGTAAATCAATATTTTTACACTTCTCTTATTGCAGATCGGGCTGTGTAGGGGTTAGAGAACTACCCTTGCATCAGAAAGGTTCTGGGTTCGAATCCTGGGCAAAGCATGGATGTTCTTTCCTTATCTGTACTATCTGTCCTTACCATGGGAGCAACGTTGGCCCACCTAATATGACCCTGAAAGAGTGGCCAACAAATTTGACCTTCAGATACCTGTATGACCTAGGTCACTCTCCAGGTGGGCATTGAAGGAAAAAAAACACTTCTCTTATTGATTATATAAATATGGTTGAGACTGAAATACTTTTTTCCGGCTGGAAGCTTCAATTCTGGTTTATGCTAACCATAATCAAATTAATTCAATTTTTGAAGCAAGAAAGATGTTTAGTTTGAATCTTTAGTTTTGCCAACGGCAGTTACACTGTTAAAAAGTGTTTCTCAAAATTGAGCAGAATGAGCAAAATGTATCTAAATTTCTCCGAAACAAATATAGTCGAATTTGAATACCCCATGCACTCATTGAGTATAGTGACATGCTCATAATTGAAACAGTTCTGAATATCCGTCTTCATTTGCAAATAAACATGGCGGCAAGGTAGAGAAATTTTAATTACAGATCTAAAGACGTTCCTTATTAGCGAAATAAATTTGGAATGAAGATACATGAAGTAAACTTTTATCTAATTAGATTTTCCTTTCGAATTTTGGATCGTAACAAATGAAGTTAAATTAGATGATGATACTTCATTTTTTTATGATGCGTCATTTTAGAGTCTATGGATTTTGCTCAAAAATGAGTAGGAGAGTATTAGATAAGACCGGGTACATCATCGATTGCATCATAACAAATCAATACCTGTAGGGGTACTGGATAGGAGATCGATCGTTCTCTGATTAAGGTCAAAATTAGGATCTGTGGATGAATGAATGGATGTATGAATGGGTTCGCCTTATAAACGGGTGTGACGCATGGTGTGTCGGAAGTCGAATTCTTGGCCATAGATGGCACCACTAGAAACAAGAATCGCACACTCTGCCTTAAATTTGCTAGGTTTCGTCAAGCAGGCTTGCCCGTGCAGCAAATGGCATTAGAACCAACCAACCAACGTCGATTGCCTCAAAATCAGTTTTGTTTTTTAACGATCAACTGAATTATTCCTTACAAGTCAAAAAGATGAGCCTACCATATTGGAGTGTTGTTGCTATTAAATTCATAATCTCTATGTAGATAAGTTTGATTTGATATGTCAACTCTCCAATGTTCTTACGTTTTTAAACTAGCCTTATTACATTATAGAAATTAAAATTAGTCTTATTAATTCTTATTATATGTTTACTAAAGATTCATACCCTAAAAAAGAAGTATTTAGTCCAATAGTAGCACTGCCCTGTTTTGTTTAGAAAAATTCTGCTTTTGGGGTAAAATCGGTTACTTCCAGGTATTCTCCCCCCCCCTCTCCCCCTCTTTAATGTGTGCCACGAAATGCCCTCTTTATGGGCTCACGAAAACAGCAGTGCAACAGCCTTAGAATGTAACTATATCCAAGTCTGAGCAAATATTCTGAACATTCAATTACTAAATTATCTTCTTGTTTAATTATATTGGTAAAAATGAGAGGAAAAACTCTGGAAAAATGCATACTCAAATTTTACGAATTCTTCATTTTTGTCGAAACCATTCCCCTCTGAACGAGTTTTTCGTCCACGTGACAAAATAACTAACGTCACTTTTAAGACGAAACGAATTTCACTATTCTATTTTCTTCCTAAAAAGAAACTAGTAGTACCTAATATATCTAACCTCTCAAATAATCATTTTATCGTTGGCACCATATTGCTGGATCAATGTCGCCTTAACAACATAGGAAAGACAGATAGAACAGAGAGAAAAATTATGCACATGCCTGAAGCAGGATTCGAACCCGGGATCTTCCTAGTTCGAGATTAAATCCTTGACCACCATCCAAGACCCCCGGTAATTTTTGTTACTTTACTTTCGATTGCCAAATCTTCATCCTATTTTCGTAATTTTAGGTTACAATTTCCTACAATGCACTATAGATGAGGCTCTGAGTTGAGAAAACATTTTTGTCAAAAATCACGTAATTTTGCCGAAATAATTCACAAAATTAACGAAATACAGCTCAAGGATTGCTGAATCGTCAAAAGTGAGAGTTTTATTACTGGAAGGGAAATTTCTTTTTTATCCGCGAATTAAACACAAAATTTTCTTTTTCACTCATAAATTATAATTGTTTAATCTTTTCAAAGTTACTTGCTATTAAGTAATGACATCAAATTATTTAAGTTAAAAATTAGATTTTTAATTCTGAAAGCATAATTACCGGCTTACCATTTTGTAACTTCGTTACTGCTCATTACATAAAAAATTCTCTTGATATGATGGGTAATAAAAAAATGCAAGTATTTTTGGTTGTTTATAAAATGACAAACTGGATTTGCCAGTAATATTTTTATTAAACTTTTTTGATGTTACACTGTTAGGTTTTTGGTTTTGTTTTTAAAGATAAATACTTAAAACAAAAGAAACAATTTTTCTACATTGTATTTGAAAGGAATCGCGCTACATTTTCTAATTAAGCAGCATTTCTATAATGAAATATTTAGTTACAATTTCACAAATAATAAATTGTAAAGTTACTTTTTTGTATAATATGCTTATTTTTCTAATAATTTTTGCTTAAAACTGTTCAAATAATAGCTAATTCGTGTTCAGAATTAAAATAATTAATAAAAAATAAGGGATGAAAGTTAACTTTTAAAAAGTTACAATAACCGAGTTAAAGATTAGGCTTAAACTTTATTCCAATAGAATCGACTCTATTGAATAAAGAATGGACTCAATTGAACTCTGACTCTATATTAAAAAAATGTATGTTAATACAATAAAACATTATGGAATATTTGAATTGAATAATTTTTTGTATAATTGAATGTTTGAAAATTTTTAAGTAAATAAAATTATAACAGAATAATTTATAATTTATAATTTTATCTCTTGATGATAAGCTTGTTACTACATGCTTATCATCATCAAGAAATGAAAATGATTGAGAAAATCATCAGGAGGTTTAGAAGCAATATGAACAGGAAACGGAACGTCTAAATTAAAATATATTGCAGTAATAAGTCTTTATACAAATTCTAAAACATCTCTTTGCAATAAAATATATTAGGAAATTTAAACAATAACTGTATCTCTTTTACATAGTGAATACTGCTCTAGCAATAATTATTCTTCCTGAAACTGAATAATATTAGTATTTTAGAAAATGTAACTGAATTATTTTCCCTCGTCTAAATATCATTTTACATCTCTAAATTGATGGCGAAGACTTTTGTTGAAAGTACTTCTGTTAATCTATAAAGAGAAACACATAAAATTTCAAGCGTTGCATTTCACGATTAAGAGCTAAAAAAAAATCTTCTCGTTGCATTGAAGTTCTTGTAATGTTTATTGCTATCCAAGACGTGATTTTAATGGTTAATGTAAAAGTTTTAACACGATAATGCCACTTTTGCAATAAAATTTAAGGAATGGTCGAATATACAATACAATTAGAGTCCAGATTTCACTTGATATAATTTAATGAATTTGAAAATAATTTTGCCAAGTTACTAGTTGGATTAATCTGTCAAAAATTAAAATTTTCAGGATCACTATACTTGGCAAAGTACTAACAATTTTGTTTTAATATTATTAATTTCACAGTTTGAATGCTATATTTCGTAACTTATACCTAAACGTATAGTTTAAAATTTTACAGTGTACTTATATGGCACATTAAGGAAATTCTATCTTAAAGTAATTTTAAAATTAATACTATTCATTTTAATGCATGAGTTGTTTTTTTTTTTCTTGAAAGCATTATCAAAGAAAGAATAGACCGAACGCCGACCGGCCTGTGTAGGGGGCAGGGAACTGTCCTTGCATCAGAAAGGTTCTGGGTTCGAATACCGGGCAAGGCATGGATATTTCTTTCGCTCTGTGTGTTCTATGTCCTTTCTCCTTTGTGTGTGTGAATGGTACCCGCCCTATAAACGGGTTTGTGGTTGTGTGAATGGTGTGGCAGAAGTCGAATTCTTGGCCATAGATGGCGCCACTGAAAAACAAGAACAATGGCACCCTCTCTACCTAAACAGGCATACGACAGAAGGAAAAAATAAAGAAATAAATAAAAAAAATAGATCGAATGAATTTTAAGAAAAATAGTGGTTTTGCCCATTTTTTTATTTTTCTTTTGACAATAAGCAGATCATCTGAAAATAAGACTTCTAAATTATGGAGCAATCGAAAGCGAGTAGTTTAATAATCTAAAACTACTCGCAGATATTATATTTGTATGACTTGAATTTTTAACATTTAGTTCCTAATATTATTGAGCTAAAACGTCAACCAAATCACTTCGCTCAATTATCATTGCAATGTCATCTAGGATATGATTGTTTTAAATTTCGTATAGAAATTTTTGTTTTTAAAATACTGGCTAAATGGTTGACAACAAATAAATTGCTATCCTAAATTCGTCGTTTGGTTACCATTGTAACTTTATCTAGAATGTGATTGCTTTAAATTCGTGTTGAAATTTTAGTTTTTTGTAATACTGGATGAATGTTTTTTCGTTAGAGAAATTAATATCTTAGATGAATTGCTCGATTACCATTGCAACTTCATCTAGGATATGATTGTTCAAATTTCGTAAAGAAATTTTTGTTTTTAAAATACTGAGTAAATGGTTTTTAACAAATAAATTGCTATCCTAAATTAGTCGTTCCGTTACCGTTGCAACTTTATCTAGAATGTGATTGCTTCAAATTCGTGTTTAAATTTTGGTTTTTTGTACTACTGGATGAATGTTTTTTCATCAAAGAAATTACTTTCTTAGATGAATTGCTTAATTACTATTCTAGCTTCATCTAGGAGAAGGTAGTTTTAAATTCTTGTTGAAGCATTGATTATTTGAAATACTCGAGAAATGTTTTCTGACAAAGAAATGTTGCTGTTATTGTTGACGTATGTCTGTTTTAGGAAGAGGGAGTGCGATTGTTCTTGTTTTTTCCATAACACCATCTATGGCCAAGAATTCTACTTCTGCCACACCATACGTCACACCCGTTCATAGGGCGGACTCATTCATACATCCATTCATCCACAGATCGTAATTTTGACCTGAATCAGCGAATGATCGATCTCCAATCCAGTACCCCCAGAAGTTTTGATTTGTTATGGGAACATGGAGGACTTTTGCGACTCGAAAGATTTAACGTGCATCAGTCCCTTTACTACACAGGGAGTCTTTCCCCGGTGGGGTTCGGGCCCACGAACTCTCGGACATGGGCCCAGCTCCCTACCGACCAAGCTATCCCGGCCCTCTGACAAAGAAATTAATTAGTGATAACAAGAAATCAATATGGTATAACAGCTGTTTAATTAAACTAGTAAGTTAGAAGTCGAACTATATTGCAAATATATTTTTCAAATCGATCAAAAAAAAATTATTGTTTTTTATCGTACTTTTGTCCACGGAGAAAAATATTCGGCTGGAATTACCGAACTGTATGTTAATGATATTTCAGGTAAAAAAAAATACACAATTGTGGTAATAATAACTAAAATATACGGTATTTAAACCATTCACTGAGTGATGTATCCTTTCATATGGTAACGATTTACCGGAAATTCTGGTTTTCAAAATTATAGTTCTTATTACCAGTCCATCAGTAAAAAATAGAAAGCTAAAAAGTAAATTTAATAACCGAATTTTATACAATGCACCAAGTTATCATGATAAAACTAACAATTTTTACCCCACTTTCCAAATTTTATTACACATTATAAAATCATATTTAAATGCTAATTATAACAAAAACAGTATCGAAGCTCTTTGGTAACAATTATCGAGACTTTTAGTGTTCCAAAAGAACCAAAAACATGGTAAATTTTACCGTATTCTGGATGTTTGAACTTAAGGTTTTTGTTCTTATTGTTGTAAAAGAATTCTAGCTAATAAAGCTAATCAAAATAGTTGGTAGAAGTAAAATAAAAGTAAGAAAAAACAATGCTAAATAATTCCACTCTTTTCAGGTTTTAAGCGATACATTTCAAATATTTAAGATTGTTTACATTGAATTAATACTTTGACAGCACCATCAATTCCAGACTGAGCAACCTGGAATGCTTTTGCCGTATCTTCCAATGTGAAGTGGTGAGTTATCAGGCTTTTCAGGTCTACTATTCCACTTGCTAACATCTCTAGCGCGGTTGGGTAACAGTTAGCGTATCGAAATATCCCTTGGATATCTAATTCTTTTGTTACGACTTCAATAATAGGTAGATTCATTTCTGATGCACCAAGTCCAACCAAGGCCACTACTCCTCCAGATTTGGTAACCTAAGCAATAGAAACTTTTTTACTAATTTAATTACAAACAAGCAAAAAATTTGCTCTTAACCATTCGCTTACGGCTGGTACAACATATGGACCACATGTGATGGTACAGATGATGCACCGTAAGCAAAGGGTTAAAAAAAGTTGTAAAAAAAAGTATTTGTTTTTGAGTAATTATAAACTGCACTACATAATTCTTTGTTAATATTATTTACAATTAATTTTTTTTTGAATTGCACAAAAAATTTTGCAGTTGAAATAGAATTTTTTAAAGCGATTTTAGTGGTAGTAATAATAGTAATTTATTTACGCCACACTGTAGCTGCACAATGGACTATTGGTGACCACCTGGGAAAAGGCTCGTCAGACAAAACACCATCGAAATTTTGATCCTGTAATAAAGGGGATGGTTCCCCCTCTTTGGTAATTGCGCTTGAATTAGAGTACTTTGCAATAGAAAAGTGTAACGAGGACAGATACCGAACACCTTTCGTTTCATCGCAGGCTAATCAAAGAGGTCACCCTCCCGCGTGCTGACCGCTGACAATGATGTTTGATTTCATTGATCCGTCTATTAGAATTCAGTGTAGAAAAAAATTACAGAAATATGACGAAAGACTCAAAAAGTAAAATAAGCATTCAAATACTTTCCTGACAAAACTATTCGGACAATATCTTACAGATTTCGAACTAATTCCGATCTTTGCTCTCCTACTTAATTTCAAATAGCAGAAACTCAAATCCTTTGCAGAAAGTATATTTTTTTTTCTCACGAAGTGCCGTTTTCTGTGTATTTTCCTAAATTTTTGCTTGCACTAACTGATGAAGACTTTAAAGGTTAAGATCAAGTTTTAACACTGAAAAGCCAATTATTAAATGTAGGAATGTAAAAGAATTGAATGTAAAATTAAATTGATGTAAATGAAAATTAAATGCAAAAGAAAAGCTAATTATTAAATATAGATTAAAAGTTACTCAACAGTTTTTAATTTTTAATTTGTGCCTGGTACAGTCCGCAAAAAAAAAAACGAATCACCCTGAATAACTTTCGTTCTAATGATCGGATTTTCATGAACTAAGTGTCAATCTTAATGGTTCTTAGGGGTGACCTCAAATATGCTAATTAATTAGTGCTAACTATTTATTAAGTTACGAAATCAGACACAAAAACGTACTTTCTCTGAATAAACATATATTTTTTTTAAATATTTGGAATCTAGACACTTGAATTAGGGGGGGTAGACAAAATTTCAAAAAAATTGGGTGGTAAATTGGGTAGCAATAAAGGTTTATATATTTGGCGATAGTCCAGAAAAGCGCCAAAAAAAGTCGCCTGCTCAAATGAATATTTTAAGATAACCCATTGACTAATTCAAAAGAAGAATGCTTAATTTTACTAGGTTGCTAAGCAACCATACTATGACTGTAAAAAAATTGAAATAATGTTTTGTGATTGCTCAGAGAGGTTTAATTCATTGTTAATAGAAAATCTCTCGAAGTTTCGAGGCAATAGACAATTTTTAAGCTGATTTCTGTCTAAAAAGCAAAAAAAAAATTATTTAAATGTCCTTTGAAAAGAAAATTTGAATCAATTTATAAATTATTTATGATTTTCTAAGTTGTTAGAATTTAAATGCATGAACTTTTTATCTGATATTGTTTAGATTATGCTGTTTTTGCTAAATTTATTCGAGTATTTCATATTAAAATCAAATTGACATAACTTATTACAGCTATATACAAAATTTTAGGGATAATCATTTTTACAGCTTTAATCCCTTGGGGACGGGTGATTCATGAAAGCATTCGCACAAAATCAGAATCATGATGTAAATAAATAAAAAACGGTAGCTTAAATGCAGGCGTTGCTAATTTCACGGACTTACTCTGCCTTGAATTTAATTATTGCTAGTTTAATCATATATATAATCAATGCTAGTTCAAAGTATAACTAAATAATTTAATTTTGAACTAAGTAATGGTGAATTAAATAAATCAAACAATTATAACCCCGCCCACAAATAAACTGCTAAAGAATTACTTTGATTACCAGTTTTATCTTTTTACCCAGGTAGATACTGTTTTATGCTGTCACGTATTTGTGACAGTCGGCGCGAAAGGGTTAATCGAGTCTTCTAGGCAAGTAAGTTTGAAGATGAAAAAAAGTGCTTGAAAAATAAAATGTAGATTGTATAGTAATTCTAATGCACATTCGCAAGGTTTTCTGTAATTTACGATATTTCTTTTTTCTATAACTCAAGGAATTGCTGAATGTTTAGTGGCATTTTAAAGACATTGAAATATGTTATGTTTAAGAATAAGATATTGAAATAATATGTTGCATATTGTATGATTCGTTGTTTATAAAATTGCTTCATTCTGCTAGATATTTAGGTTACATGGTTTTCTTTGGATAAAGATGATTAGCAAATTGCATCCTCGTGTTTCAATGCATTCTGAAACTTACGTTCGCAAATTCACCACACAATGTCGCACAGCATATTCTTCAATTACAATAAGCTACATTTACCACCAAATACTGCTACTATGATTATTTATGTTTTCTTATATATATATGATACTCTCCTTTTAAACAGAGCTAGTAAGATCCTTAAGATACTGAAAAACTTAAAAGATAAAATATTTAATTTCATTAACTCAAAATATCCGGTCTCAAAATTTTAATTTTTAAGTTAAATATAACTTTTACAATATTGATGCTCTAACGTTTTTGAAGACCACATGAATCCTGTTGAAATATTAAAATGCATATGTTTACTTTAACGAGTGTAAAATCCTTATCAAAATAATGATCAAGACCCAAATGTAAAACAGTATAATTGACGATAAAAACTCAACTGACTTCGAAACGTATGAAGAGGGAAGTAAAAGTCGACATGCTTTGAGCGTTCAAATATAATCGCCCATTCTCAAGACTTGTCAGGCTTGAATAAGTTGTGACTTTCATTATTGGACGCTCAAAACATGTCTACTTTTATTATCATCTATTATTTTTTTAAATCAATGAAATTTTTATACTTTCGATTCAGTTTCTTGGGATTATCCATTACGTTACACAACATATTAAATTATTTCACTCGATATTAAAATAAGTTTTGAAAAGGTATTTTTTATATATATCGATGCCAAAGTTTATTCTACATATATTTTAGGGTATACTTTCGGAGTATTTTGATCGAGTTTATTTTTACACCCTTATTTGCTTAAATTATTAAATAATTTGCTTAAAATTAATTATTCAAGCTAAATGATTCAATGCAGTTATAGTATAATAGTAAATGGGGCTTCCATCGCATATTCTTAACCTTAATACCGCTATCATTAAATAAATGGAATAAGCTTAGATAAATAATAAAAGCTAATTTTTTCCACGTTTTAATTTTCAAGGAGTAATATGTTTCGATCAAATAGATTTCATTCTGGAAATAGCGAAATTATTGAGTAGGTCCCTTGGAGCAATATCATTCTTATCCTCTTTTGACGAAATATGGGAAAAGTTAGTTTTCACAGTTTCTGTAAAAAGTATGTTAGCCTTCTTGCTACGTTTTTTTTATTTATTTTTATTAAAATGAGTTCGGGAATTGTGTATTTTTTATAGCATTTTTTTTTGAAAATCAGATGACTCTAAAATTGGCACAGCTTCGGAATCTTCTTACAAATTTCAATTTTTAGTATTTCCTGCTTAACAAAATAAGGCATTTTCGTGATAACAAATTATACTACAATAATATCTTGGGAATCGTGCTAAAGTGAAAAATTAAACAAAATAGTTTAGTATATTATCAGGAAAAAAATCTACTTGGTATCATAAAGAAAGAGTAAAATATATAATGAAATAATAAGTTAATCACTCGTGGTCAGATAAATAAAAATTTAATTTCACAACTAAGATGTTAGGACGACATTTAAGATACTGAGATATTTTAAGACGCTTAAAAATTTTGGCTACGAATTCGACAGCTTTTTATGTTCGGTATCTTCATACTCTTCGTAGTGACTTAAAATACATCAACGCTATTCTAGATAATCTATGTTGAAGTCACGAGAAACAAAAAAGAGACAATCAATAATTTATACTCTTTTTTTCAAAACAAAAAATAATTTATTAATTATTTATCATTATAAATGTAATGATTAGTTATTACATCATACCTTAGACACCTTAATAAGCTATGTTTACTGACTAAATATAATAATAAAAGCTTGAATAGAAAATTTCTTTGCAGGCCTTTGTGCTAATAATTAGTTAAGTCATTATCTTATTGCTGTCTTTAACGTCCAGACGGGAACTGGTAGGAAAAATCCATTTAAAGACAATCATCCAGGTGAAAAATGGGTGAAGTTTTTTTTAAGGCGACATCCACCGATAACTCAGTGCAATGCGAAGATAATTTCAAAAGGCAAAACTTCCCTTAGAGAATAATATTCGAAATACTGGTTTTAAGAACTTTAGATGAAGTAGCCCTGGCATCCTTTTAGAAAGTGATTGCATTTACAATGCGAACGAAACAAGAGTTGAATACTGCCCTTAAACGGGAAAAATCCTTGGCTCTAAAAATTATAAGGATTTATATTCTTAAGTACCTAGGAAAGAAAAAGTACCTCGATTGGTAGTTTTTCCTTACTGAAGAATTCTTTGAGATATTACAGAATCAGTCCCTGCTATATATTTCATTGGAAAAAAGGATTCATGAAATGAAACAATGACCGCAGCAACATTTTACAAATATATTGCAAATGTTTCTACCCATGCCTAATTAAAAATGCTATCAAATTCCCTATTTTGCTCGTTTTGGATAGGTATAAATCTCATATTAATTTGAAACTGAGCAAGTTATGTTCATCAAAACAAATTTTCTGGTTTAGTTTTCTACCCAATTCAGGGAAATCTCCCGTTAGATCTTAAAAGAATTGTAAAGCAATATGTCGAGAAAATTTTACATCCATTTTTAAATAAGAATTTGAGGCATCAACTAATGAAATTAAAATGCTTTTATGAAATGCGATATTTTTCCATTCGATGTAAAAAACGTTGACTTTAACAAATGCATGCAAAACAGACACCAAGAGTTAATGAGCAAGACAACTTATCAACAAAACGCATGCTTCGAGAGTAACGATGCGTTATTTCTTCAGAAGCTTGAGAAGGAAATCTCACAAGTTAAGTTGCAAATTTTTAAAGGAACATTGACAGAAAAGTTTAATCTCCCAAATATCCAATAGCCTGTGCTTTTCTCAATATTGAAGAATTTATTTCAAAAAGAACATTTGGTTAATCAAATTTTGGCACTGAAGCTGATACAACTAACATTGATAATGAAAGTATCTTGAAAACTGATTTTGATATAAGTCCACTTGAGGCATTGTTAGTTGCAAAACCATTTAGTTCCATAAGTAAATGGCAAGTACTGCTGAAGATCCACTAGATATAAGTCAGTGAGAGATGGATTTTACTCAAACTTCGAAACTCCTTTTTCTAATTTATTATCCAGTGAGGAATTCTAGAAATGGTATTGGAAAATCAAAAGAAATTTCGAAGATGCATTTACATTGGCCAAAAATTTGGAAAAAAGAAGAAGGTTAAATCAAAGGAAAAAAATTAATTTTTTGCATTAACTTCAGAAAAAGAACGAAAATTTAAAGAGATTGAAAGAGCTGAAAAAAAAGTTAAAGCAGAAAATATGACGAAGAGAAAAAATATACTTAAAAAGATTAAAAAATAGCTTAAAAAATATGGGGAAAAGAGTAAACAAAAAAGTGATCTAATTATAATAATAATAAAAACATCTTCGGATTACGCAATGATAAACATTCATAATTTAGAACAGACTATTAAACTGTGAGAAAAAAAAATGAAAAAAAAAATTTTTTTTAATTATGTATTCAAACATATTTTACTTTCCATTCCATGACGGAAAAAAAGTAACATTTTCTACTTTAACTGTGGTTATATGTTGCAATTCCAAGAAAAATCTTGTTTTTAGACATTTGTGCGGCCAATGGATTCCTAACGAGCATCAAACATTTTCTAAATTAAGGGTTCATTCACTGGAAAATTTAGTGTTTATTCACTGGTAAGAACTGTTCCTTCATTTGGTTATCTTACTACTTATTGGTTATCTTACTACTTATTATTTAAACCACCAAAAGCTTAAAACAATATTATGTAAGTTATCTAATTTTTTCTTACATAATTTGTATTTAATAACAAATATGTCGACACCATCATTTAGCTAAAATTACAAATTTTGAAATTTTTATGATTTTTTCTTAAAGGCAAGCTAAGCTTAAGTGTTCTTTCATTCGTTAATTTAATCTGTAAGATGTTGAGAAATTTGCGATGTTGTGAGAGATACTTAAAAAAGTTGACTACGTATTTTTATTAATATTTATAAAATATATATTCAAGAAATTGATAAACATATTATTCCAAATCTATGCATACGTATGCATATTATTGAAATTGTATCAGTTATTGAAAAACAAAATCAAAAAATAAAAAATAATCACATTAATTAAGCACAATCTGGTATATAATCATATTCTATCAGAAGATCATATCATATCCTATTTTATAAAACTAGACATTCCTTGAATAAAGTGTTTTTTATACAAAATGTTTTATTCAAGTTTCGTTACTAAATTGCAAATAAATTATTAAGCGACTAAAAAGGAAACATTGTATTTTATAGTTAGAAATAAGTAAAAATTAAAAGATTAGCAAACGATTATTAGCGAAAAAAATATGAATGAAATTTTATACTACGCGCGCAAAATCAAGTTCCTCGCAAGTTTATCACATTTTAATATTAATCGCCCCATTTAATCATTTCTTTATTGTCGCCAAATTATTTTTTTAAAAATAATTAATTTTAATTTTTCTCAGCTTCTAATAAATGAAAACAGTTGAAACTTTAGATTTTTCAATTAAAAAATATGTAGATTAATATGGTTTAAAAAAATTCATACCTTATAATTCAAAATTTTTTCATCCTCAATTTAATTAAATAATAAAAAATAATTAATAATTATTAAAAATTATTTTGTTCAAGAAATTATCTTTGGGTAAATGAGTTTTATGAGTGGGTGCAATTTTACTTAAATTGCTTTATTAGTTTTGAAAATATGACAAAAAACGTAAAAAGTTAAATTAACATTAAGGGGTACGAACTTTGGATCGCTCTCCTGACCAAACTATGGGGACCATTTTTCCCAGATTGCGGCTACCCCCTATATTTTGAAAGTTAAGAATCCAAATATGTGAAAAAAAATTTATGTTTATTCAGAGAAAGTGCGTTTTTGTGTCTGATTTCGTAACTTAATTAATAGTTAGCACTAATTAATTAACATATTTGAGGTCACCCCCAGGAACCATTAAGATTGACACTTAGTTCGTGAAAATCCGATCATTAGAACAAAAATTATTCAAGGTGATTCGTTTTTTTTTTGCGGACTGTACATTTCAGTATGCTGTTATTTATAATTAAGAGTGGGGGATGAATGTTAACGGCAACAGTTCTTTATCATTTACAAAACCACATGTTAATTTTTTGACAGACGTGTTTGGATAGGCTATGGAATTAGAGCACTATATATAGATATAGCTTCTCGCACAAAGTTACGTTTAAGCTATAATTTAGAAGAAATATAAAATAAAGTTAATAAAAATTATGCATTAACAAATGTTTCCTGTAACATCATAAGTAATTGAAGTTTCACTTGTAATGATCCAGTGGGCAATAGGGGGTTCATTTAGCCATTTAAAGGCAAACGGGAATTCCGTGTGTCCAACTATATACGACTGTCGCGTAAGTACAAATTTAATGATCTAACATTTCAATGCCAATAAAAACTTTTCTTTGGTTAGAACTTTTCTTTGATTTGATTTAGAATGTGCTTTAGATATTGCAACCTAACTACTATGAAAGCGAGCAAAAACGAGTTTAAATCAAGGTTTTTTGTATATTTACGACCAATCAGAAATAACATAAGGCAAAAATGCAATTCTTTTTGTTATTGAGATGTTGAATATAATTTTTCCTGTTACAAAAATTAGTAAATTGCATTTTGTTTCAGTTTTTTAGTATAATTACTATTTGCAAAATTTTGGAGTTGTATAATTCATATAATTCATATTGCATAGTGTAATAAGCATTTTGAACTGAAGCAACAGGTGGGTGCTGAATAGTGCTTAGCTAGTAAAAAAAACTTTGCTATATTTTGCCTATTATGCGTCAAGAAAATTAAATTTTGTTTTCGTTTTTTTTTTCATCCCATTTGTACATAAAGAAGATGAAATCTTCATCTCGATTTTGTCCATCAGTGTGTATACAAAACAATTGGATGAAAATACTAAAAAATGAAATTAACTGAACAAGCAAATAAAATTAAATATTTTATCCTACCCCTAGAAGATGAACCATGCAAAACACCATTTACTTAAATGATTTTAGACACTTGAAATGGAAAAGCATGTGTCAAAGAGTTTTATGGCTGCAGCTGCATAAATTTTGATTTCATTTTCACCTATTATGCACTTTTATATAAACAAAGTATGTAAAAGTGTATATTTTATGTATTATGCACGTTTATATATTTAGTATACATCCAAGTTTTTGGATATATATACTCATGTGTTCCTCAGAATTCCCATAAACCCTCGATTATTATGAACTGAAATGGAATGAACAAATGAAAAAAATTCACCTTGAGGCCCAACTATGCACGAGATTCTGCTCCACTGTATTCCATCGTAATATCGTGTAATTCTTCCTAACTCGAAATTCTTTTTTAATAATATTTTCTGCGTCTTTATTATTAACTCAGACACGGCCATTTGCTCCTAAATTATTAGCTGTTGGAAGACGTTTTTATTTATTATACACTTTTATGTATACAAAATATATAAAAGTGTATATTTTATGTATTATACACGTTTATATATTTAGTATACATCCAAGTTTTTGGATATATATACTCATGTGTTCCTCAGAATTCCCATAAACCCTCGATTATTATGAACTGAAATGGAATGAACAAATGAAAAAAATTCACCTTGAGGCCCAACTATGCACGAGATTCTGCTCCACTGTATTCCATCGTAATATCGTGTAATTCTTCCTAACTCGAAATTCTTTTTTAATAATATTTTCTGCGTCTTTATTATTAACTCAGACACGGCCATTTGCTCCTAAATTATTAGCTGTTGGAAGACGTTTTTATTTATTATACACTTTTATGTATACAAAATATATAAAAGTGTATATTTTATGTATTATACACGTTTATATATTTAGTATACATCCAAGTTTTTGGATATATATACTCATGTGTTCCTCAGAATTCCCATAAACCCTCGATTATTATGAACTGAAATGGAATGAACAAATGAAAAAAATTCACCTTGAGGCCCAACTATGCACGAGATTCTGCTCCACTGTATTCCATCGTAATATCGTGTAATTCTTCCTAACTCGAAATTCTTTTTTAATAATATTTTCTGCGTCTTTATTATTAACTCAGACACGGCCATTTGCTCCTAAATTATTAGCTGTTGGAAGACGTTTTTATTTATTATACACTTTTATGTATATAAAATATATAAAAGTGTATATTTTATGTACTATACACATTTATACATTTTGAATACATTCAAGAGCGTGGACATGTAGGGGAGAGTGGGGTCAATTGTAACATTTTTTGCTTAACTATTTTTAACTAACAAAAAATCCAATATATTATTAGTATTAATTGACAGACGAGTAAAGTAGACTATCCTCTACTAGAAAAAAAAATAAATACCTTATTTTAAATGTTATTATATTAGTTATTAACAATTTTTGACAGTCGTGCACTTGTTGCAATTGTCCCCACTAACGGGGTCAATTGTAACAGTTCATAAATTCAACTAAAACGTAGTTAATTATACATATTATCATAGTTGTAATATATTTTTTATTGATCAAAATAGTAGTGATATTTTAGGAGTAAAAATAATAATGAGCAGAGACATAAGGGGCTAAACTTTTTACCTTAAGGGGCTAAAAATTTTAATTTATGCTGTGAAAGGGGACAAATAAAATAATGCACATACAACTTAATATAAATGATATAGGAAACTATTGGTGGTTCTTAAAGATTAAGTAATGGTTTGTAAACATAAGATTATTTATTTTCAGCTGTTACAATCGTCCCTTTACTTATTGTTACAATCGTCCCCAAGACGCCATTTCGGCTTCATTTGTTAAAAACAATGCTTGTTAATTATAAAAATTCTTATTCTTTTTGAAATGTTAATTAAGGTGTCCATTTACATATTCGGTTAATAATTTTTATTTGTTTAAACAAAATTACTTTGTTGCAATATAATATTCTAATACCAAAAAAAGTACTTACGTAGCGTGAAAATATCTTTTGTGATGTAACTCTTTCAAAAGTACATAAAAATGGTTGCCAGCAGGGGTATATATGTAGATTTATTAAATACACCTTGTGCGCCACCTAGGAACCAAATCTAGAACCGGACACTCGAAATTTTTGCTCTGTTACAATCGTACCCTGTTACAATTGACCCCACTCTCCCCTACTCATATGACCCACAGAATTCTCATGAAAACTAGCTTATTGTGAACTGAAATGGAATGAATAAATGAAAAAATTCACCTTGATGCTCAACTTTATGCCAGATTATGCACCACTACATTCCATAGTAATATCGGGCATTCCACCTAACACCGAATCTACTTCTTTAATAATACTTTCCAAGTCTTTATTATTCACGCAGATTTGGCCATTTACTCCTAAGTTTTTAGCTGCTGCAAGGCGTTTTTCGCATATATCTGCATGAAAAAAAAGCATTAATTCTGTTATTTACTGAAATGATTACTATTATTTATATTATATGAACTATTTCTATGAAAAAAAAATGTATTTCAATGCTTTTTTCCTAAAGTATGTTTTACATGACATGAGTTAATCTTAATTTTAATGAGACTTTTTGGATCAGTCAAAATAAATAATTCACATAATTCATTCGACACAATAGTGAACTTGACTGCATAATTTCACGAAGAAAGAAACCTCCTTCGATTTATGGAATAAGGCACTTGGTAGGGTTGAGCAATATAGAAAAAATAAACGAAAAAAATATGCTTAAAATTATTGAATACGAATGAAATCGAGACCCAAACAGAGATGGCTGAGTGATGTGACAAAAGACCTAAACATAATGAAAATTATACACCAGAAATTCAAGGACAACAACAGAAAGGTTTATAACAAAATCGTTCAGCAAGTCAATCTCATTACGGGCTGTAGAGTTTTAAATGAAAAAAGAGCTAAGCTTGCATAATTTATTCTTCATTGAGGTGTGAAAATTAATTTATATTTTTGAAACCTATTTAATTAAAAATCTAATAATTAGCCGGTCTGTGCGTAAATGCTAGTTAAGTAATTTGAAAGTCTGTTAGAGATCAATTATTTTAATAAATTATCAACATTTATGGCTTAAAAACTTTTTACTGCCTTGTAATTAATTAGCAACGAAGAAATGATTGATGGTTTTTTAGTCATTAAACCGTGGATTGAGAGCCTAAAATTATTATAAAAAACAAAGTTTCGTTTTGATCATGTAAGAGGGGAGCTGCGTAGAAGAGTATTTAAATAATCATATCCATTGTATACGATGTGAATTTAACTTTCTAATTAATTCACGAAAGAAGCAAATGTCCTGAATTACTTTTGATGTAGAGATCAGAAGCGCCCGCAAAAAGATTCAATCTTAATTGTTAGAGGGTTTAACGTTAAATATGCCAAATAATTAGTCTTGAGAAATATTTTAATTTCTGATATCAGGTACAAAAATGTGCTTTATTTGATTAAACATACCTTTCTTTTAACGGGTTTAGATTCTTGATCCGCAAAATAGGGTCAAAATAGTTAAGGCAGTAGAGCAGTGGAAAGTGTGAAACCTTATAACGTTAATTGTATTCTTTGCTCAACTCGCCATCTCAACGAAGTCGTATTTTTATTTTTATTTTTTTAACTCATTCCCTTCAAATTATAAATGTTGTCATTTAAAATTAAGTAGCTAAAAATAGTACAGAAATTCATGTCACTTTGCAATTCCTTTTTTAGCATATTAAAATATCTGAAAGATAAAAAAAACTACAAATTATTTGGATTTATTATTTTGGATAAATTATTTGGACTTATTATTTGGATTATTTTATTTTTAAATGATTATCCAAATAATTCCATTCAGATTTGGATGAGCTTAATTAAATTGTATAATCATGTTTATATGTTAAAAAAGTTTTGCATGGACATCAATAGTACCGAATATATGGCAAAATACTCAAAAAATAAGTGTAAATGAATTATGTAGTTTGCACTTTCAACTGCTCTCCTGGCCAAACTATTGGAATCATATATTTCCAAACTGCAGACGCCCCCTCACTATATTTCGAGGATCAAGACTTTTGCCATCTTTTTGAGAGTAGACATTTTTTGCCATCTCACATGTGTGATCAAAGCAAGTTAACTCTGCGATTAGGTAATTAATCACTAAAGTAAATCAGCTCCTAAAAACAAGTTCGTACTTTTTTTTAAGAAATTTTAAAATAATATACATTTATTGAATGATTCTGCATATTAAAGCACAGTAATACTTTTTTACAAGTTAAAAAAAAAATCCAAGGTGCCCTTAGAAGGGTAAATCCCTTCTACTCGAAGTCAATGTTTTTGTTCAATTCTAGAATTCAAGACAGATTTTTTATGTATACAATTCAGCAATATTCATCGTATTAGTGTCAAACCTAAAGATATTTTTTACTCTTTAAGTCATGAATCCATACGACATTCGAAAGCTGATGAAAATTTAATGGGGAAAAAATTATTTCGCAGCAAGTTTCGTGCCTATTATTCAGGTTGAAAATGTATTTATACAAGTAAACACCTTTCGCACGCGATGCGTTTGTCCCTCATAGTCAAGCACAAATAAGAAGAAGAAAAAAACGAACATCAAAGCATTAGAAGGAAACTTTTGATTCCGCTTTGGAGACAAAAGTGTTGTCGCAGGAAATGTCACCCCCTCCCCCTAAGTATCTTTTAAAGTTCTAGAAATATCCAGAAATAGAATGAATCAAGATCTGGCCTTGATAATGGATGGGTAATGATTTCGATTTTTTATTTCTAGAAATTAATTACTTGGGAGGAAATGTGGGGACAAATAATGCTTGCGTGATATCCATGAAGGGCATTATGTCTTTTAACCGTTTATCTAACTTTAAAA